>NC_088708.1:51098635-51400565 GCF_963576615.1 Watersipora subatra
CGGTAAAACCCGAAGTGTTTGTCATAAACTAGTGCTACGATAAGTTTTATATTGAGATTTTTATTGGCCTTTCAATTCACGTGAGAACATACGTGACAAGACAATAACCAAATTTCATGACTACGTCATCGAAATAAAGGGATTCCAATCTACGGCGGCTTTTCTTTTTTGAGCTTTTAAGAGCTTGTAATCACATTTCCACATATTTGGCACTTACAACACAACAGAGTAAGACATGGTGAATCTTTTGATACCAAATAACGGTAATGTGAATTTTGTTGCAAGTCAACCTTTAAACAACATGCTGCATAGGTATCAGTAAAATACATTGTCAGCAGCATACAAGCGCATTATGGTGTGAAGGGAAAATCGAGAAGTCGCATCTAATATTATTATTGACAATAACCAAAACATAAAAAGTGATTATAGTATAAAGTTTATAAAATTCTGATGTCAAACCTCCCTTGACGTGTCATCAATAGCTAAGCAAATGTGATCAGCTACCTGTTCTCATGTGTCATCAATAGCCAGGCAAATATGATAATCTACCTGTTCTCATGTGTCATCAATAGACAGGCAAATGTGATCAGCCATCTGTTCAAATGTGTCACTGGCTGACTCACCTTATCATCCGCTTTGAGATGACGAAGTCTTACTCCAATTTGGAAAGCTATCATTTTAGTAGTGCCAATGCTATTGATCTCCAGGAGCTTACATAGTGCCACCAGATGTTCCCTTGTCATGTTATCTAATGTAATCTCATCCTTGAATAGCTGTGTGTACTTTAGAATGTCTTCGGTCTTAACAGTAGTCCCGCCTTCACGAATCTAGAAAGGCAGCATGTTACCGAAGCTTTTGTAATGCTGACACTGGCAGCGCATAAATTGGTAATACCTTGAAACCTGGGACCCAAAATAATTCAGGGAGTTGTTTCCCCCTTATCCTACGCCTGAGTAACCTCGGCAGCGTGGTTTTGCTTTATTGTTTCGTACGGTACATAGAAAACAGTAAGGATGGCCTTTAATGAACTCTCCCTATCTGCCATTAAAAAACCAAAAGTTAAATAGATAATTAAAAGTTAAATAAATAGACAATCTATGCATTCTGAAAAAGTGACAATTTAGAATTAGCATGTGTGGCAATAAGACATCAATAGCTAGCCTGTGTACCATCACTAAAAAGAGTGTTAGGCAAATAACATACTAAACAGATGGAATATTACATGTGAGAATAATTATCACTGACAAACATCAAAATGTATCCTGTGTACTCAAAATATAATTGCTAGCCTGTGTGCCACAAATATATCACGATTAGTCTGTGTCCCAACATCAAGGTAATAACGTACCTCCGTTAAAAAGTCCTTAAATTCTTTTGCAAGTTCGTTGTGTTTACCAGATCCAGATTTGACGAGAGCCGACTCCTCGACTGTGTCTTGTAGAAACTTGGCTATTTCCAACTTTGCCTTCAAGCGCTTCTTCAGTTTCTTTTTCTAAAGAAAACCGCTAAAAATATGTAAGAGTTATCAAACTTAAACTTTATTCAAGTTTCAGTGAAAGGAACTTGCATGCTCATGTTTGCTCCACGTCTGCCTACCATTTTTGCCAATTACTACAATGATCTAATGCGCCAAGCTCTTTCACGCTATTTCGTACTTTTGGAGTGAAACTGTCCATATACGCAAAGGATGCAAAAATAATCACCATAATTATATAAACCTATATCAGCTGACAAGAAATAATCCGCATTAGAACACATGGAAAATATCACAATAGCACTGAAACAATAATCATAATAAGCTCATATAACGTAATTGTTATAATCCTAAACCGTTTAAAATATAAAATAGTCTACTACTGAAATCTCACGAGTAAGATTGTACATTATGAATATTAACTCCACACCAACTACATTATCTCTCTATAGCCTTTTGTCTATAGTTGAGCTTTAGTCATTTTATCTGCAGCAAAAAAGTGCTCTGGCATACATTCCATCCATGTTTAATATATCCAGAGTGCAAGGATAGCATTGGTTAAGCATGGTTGGGTGTTCAAGAAGACTGGAGGCAACTGTACTGAGCTACATGACATACATGTACATTAAACGGTATACATCGACACCTTACAGATGCAGTTAATGATTGATGGGCAGAGGAAAATCAGATAAAACTAATAAATTTATAGCATTTCTATTACCTGTATGTGATATCTATTATAACAGGAATAGTCTTAATGCATCCTTCAGCTAATCTCTAGTTTAATGGAATGAAAAGGAAAGTTGCTTAATCTAACACCTATCCAGCATTTCACCAGTTTGACCTAAAATGACAGTCAGTGGATTTTTGTTAAAAGCAAAGAGAAGACAACTACGTAAAATTGGTTTAGAAGTGATATTTTGGCCTGTTTATTTAACTACAAACACTATTCCTTAGATAAATTCAAATGTTGATGGCATACACACAGCACAATTCAATGTACTAAATTAGAAGTAGATCAATGATAAGACAACTCCCGCTTTAGGTTGATAGATTGCCTACCTCTTTATCCTCTTCCTTGAAGGTGCTTGGCAGCAAGCCTGGGAATAATTTGAGAGCCACTGGAAGAAGAAACTCCATGAAAGGCACAATTAGGAACACGGAGAAAGGGAGCAGTCGAAACAGGTCAGCTGTTGTCCTCACCAACTGCAAAGCAAATAGTAAGAAAGTAACGGGGATGGGTATCCATCGTTTTTCTGTGACGTCATTCTATCGTTGTCTGCCATCTTTAAGGACAACTTTTATCGTTAAAAGCACGAAGTTTCTGCAATTAATTATTGCAAACAATGCTTTTGTTTGCAAATTCACTACTTTAGTATCAAAAAAACACCGAAAAATACTATTAAGCAAGAGAATGACAATCATTTTCTAAAAGATGGCGGCTTTTTCTTGGGCCAGCGCATGTGCAAACAGGGTGAGATGACATCAAAAAAACGATGGATTAGAAGCAATCTTATGAAAGTACAAGTGAATACACAGAGGCAGGACAGGTAAATACTGTATTATGAAGAATATACTTCAACACTTCTCATTTCTTGAGAGCCTCAACTTAACTCTGCAAAGTTACTTTACGGAAAGAAATTTTTGTAACAATACCAATCTTGTGACAGATCGTTATGTTGCAAATGGTAAGAATGGTCTTTAGTGAACTCTCCCTATCTGTCATTATAAGGCCGAAAATATTTACATCTGCTAGGAATACACTCACAAGAAATCACTCAATACTTAGAAAATGAGGCTCTTGTGTTTGGAGACCATAAAAAATATCTTGAACTCTTCCGGAGTTGAGTAGTGATGTCATCAATTATGACTAGTCATGTGATCTGCTCGATACTCATTAAATGCACTGCAACAGTTGATTTGACATGAGTGCCCCCGGAGTCACCATTTTGTAAACAAATCTGTTATATCTTCTGGCATCTACACTTTAGGTCAGTAAATAATTATTCTTAATTCACAAGGTTGGCACACATCTTAGCAACTCAGCTTACAATAGTCTCTATATCCAGTCATGGATTTAGCTTTGAATGTACAAACAGACACAGCAAAATGCTCATGCCTTCTAATTCTGACACAGGTCATTCGGCCAACCCATTACCAGCCAGACAAATCTGATAATAAATAAATATAAATTTCATACTTCTACATACATAGGATTTGTATATACTCCACTTATAACCTTTCTCGAAAGTAAGTCTGATTTACATGGTTGCTGAATCCCTTATTGATCAAGTCTGAAGTAAATACGTGAAAAGTAAAAAGGCGGATGAAAATTGCAAAAAGATGATAAAATATAAAAACAGAAATATGCAAGGTAATTTTGTTAAAAATTCCCCTAGTCTAAAGTAGAGTAAGTCATGCTACTAAATCTCCTCTTTTACTTCACCACCTTTACTTCAATGCCTATAGATTGTAGTTCTATCTATGTCTCAATGATGAAGTGACAATAAAAAACCTTATTAATTTATTAATATAGTATTTTAAATTTAGTTTATAATATAATTCTGTATACTGCATTTGTTGAAATGCTTAATGTGATCATCTGAAGTATTTATTGCTAGGTTCACCGTTTATGGGCTACAGAACAGACAAAATGAAATACAGTGCATTCTTATAGGACAAATTGCTCCAAAATTCAGCTTATGAGTCAACACTTGGAACAAATCGACTTTGCATGAAAATATTTGACGAACAATAGATAAATATAAAAATTAATAAAAAATAGACTCAATCTTCATAAGACAAACGGGAGTTATCTTCTCGGGTAAAACTAATTCAATAGGAATTTCTAACCTGCTTTCGCTCTCGTCTCGTTAGGGACCTGCCATTCAGTACTCCCCAGACATATCTCGTGCAGATCTTTACATCAATAAATAATAATCGGAATCCATGATAGTAATGCTTAGCTTCTTTAACAGTTCTCCTCCAGATGCGAATGTGCAGTGGTTTCTTGACTTCAACCGACAGTGGTGTTTCAGGAGTGCTAGAGACTTCACCGGCGCCTGCGCTAATGTCCCGCATCTTGGATTGATCAAGGCGCGTGCTTCCTGATGTAGCCTCACTCACCTGCGCGACATCTTCTGCCTGCTTCCGCCTCTTCTCGTCAATTTTTTTAGTTTCGGATAATATTTGAACAGTTTTATCAGCAAGACTTTTGGCGTCATCTAGTCGACGACAAGAAGTATGAAAATGTCCAAAATGGCTGACATGTGAGCGACTAACAATTGAGAATAGAGGAGAGTTTCGGATCGAAGTGTGAGTATGCACTGGATTACTGACATGAGCAAAATTGGAAATGCATAGCTGTCCACCATTGACAGCATAAGACAGAGACCTGCATGGCATCCAAAGACTTTGTTTACTGCAGTATCTGCAACAGATGCATGAATGACATTAAATACTCCTAGAACATAGCTGTGAGATCAGACACAAGGGAACACAAATCTCTCACGTTTCACATCAACTCAACCAGACTTGGCCCACGCCGTGTACTATTCATTAGCTATTAAACATATCGAGCTACCTTTGTTATACAGCGGAACCTCGATTCTCGAACATAATCCGTTCCAGAAGAGTGTTTGAAAACCGAGTTGTCCGAGATCCGAAACAATTTTCCCATTAGAATTAATGTATGTAAATTTTGATCCGTTCCAAGTCAAGAAAACAACTTTTGTAAAGTATTTTTTATCATTTTGCACCATAAAATGTACTGTATACTGCATACTATAAATAAAAATGGGTAAATATAGATCATGTTTGATTTTAATTGATCTATGATGATGAAAAAAGAAAACAAAACGTAAACATTTCCATGTTTTGCTCTCAAAACAAAGGATAAGATACAATACCACAAATTGCAGAAATAAATAATGATAAAGAGATAGGCCTAATGAAAAAGCAAAAAATGCAATAGATCAGTTACCTCAAAAATCATGTAAAAAATAGAAACAGCAATGGCACGTCTACTTCACATCTTTGTTTTTCACTATGGTACTTATGGTCGATTTCACCATGCCAAACTCCTTAACCAACACAGATACATGCACACCAGATTCATATTTAGCTATCAATTTCTTTTTAAATTCAATATTTTTGCGAACAATTTTTCGTTTTTCCTCAGCGTCTTTCTTTGTTTCTGAAGCCATGGTAACGAGTGTTTCCATGCTCTTTCCTTAACTGTTCCAAACTTTCCAATTTCAATGCGCATGCTCCGGTTTGGTCGAGAATCGAATTTATGTTCGAGATTTTTTGATTGAAAACCGAATTGGTCGAGAACCGAAGTTCCACTATACATGTATTGTCTCTATGTATGCACTCTTTAACCTCATGTTTAATATTTAGATATATATGGAAAGAATGGAGATCCTTAATCTTGTTTTGGCTATTTCCAGCAGCTCTAAGCAACGCAAGTTTAAGGCATATTTGTCAGCACAAAAAATGGTTGTGTTTAAAAATTCATTTAATTAATAGTTGAGTATGTTTAATAAATATTGTTTCAACAGATTTTTGAAATAGCACAATTTAGCCAAGCGCAACATGACCTTAAAATATGCCTGAAAAAAGTCAGAACTTTATTGTATTTACATTAAAATCTACAGCTTTAAAGCATAAAAATTGAGCAAGTGGTTGTGTCAAATCCCTATTTATGCAAGAAAAATTAATGATAGGTTATGAAGAATTGCTGTTGAGATCGTCTAATCTCTATGAGCCATCGTTCTAAATCTCAACTTGTGGAATGAAGAAGTAATTTTTCACTAGGGTATAAAGTGAAAGTGACGCATAGGGTCGATACAAGTTTTCAATCGATGCCCTGCCAGCTGATCATCACTACAATTTCATAAATCAGATGAGTTAGGCTAAAAATGTTACAGTTGTAATAGCTACAATACCCTATTAGTCTCATAATGGTGGCTAGTGAATGCCTAAACCTAGACCCAAATACACTTTGATTATATGGAGCATGAAGAAATTTGTAGATTAGAAAGAAAATTTTGAATTGCAATGAAAAAATGCTAAGTTCGTTTGATTACAGGTAGTTGTGCTTACAGCATAACTACAGCATTACAGCAGTTATAGTAATACAGAAAGATGAGAAAGCCATCTCAGCAAAGCTACATAAGGTCTCAATGTGACTACACCTAATAAAGATATAATGCAAGCTCTAGGTTGATGACAATGTCTGATGCCATAAAATGTGACAAGCAAGAGATTACAAAATTGTAGCATCGTGTAAAGCTGGTGACTTCAACTCAAATTCATGGATTTCTCATCAGCCAACTTATAGTCATGCCTTAAAAAAAGCTTTAAGTTATCCAAGCATGCCGTCTGCAGCTATGCCCTAGTCTCAAATACTATAATCATCTCCCGCATTTGATAGCCAATGCGTAAGTTGCTAGAGGGTAAAAGAGACCATAAATCAGTTACATTAAGTTTGTGAAGTCTTAGTAACCATAGCAACTTGATATCTGGTTTACCTTAATCGAAGGAAATGAGTAACTCCATATCTATTGTGATAGGGTAAAGCTTTGCCAAAAAGACCAACACCTGGAATATACAGTAATTCAAGTTTAAGAGTTGTAAATGATAACGAAGCGGCAATATTTTTCTAATGATTTTTTAACTATTGGAAAGACAACTTCAAATATACATGCAAAACAGTCTATCATCTATGTGAGCCTCGGTATTCAGTTATTTGCATGCGCGCCAATTTGAAAGTAAATACAAATAGTAACCAGTCTGTAAAAATAGAAGATGTTGACAAAGGACAAACAAATGGCTGAACGACTAAATAGCATCTCTATTCATCGTCAATAAAATTTAAGTCTGGTGTGACTCGTGTGAACTTTCTGAGACCATGAACATAGATGTGACTTCTAGAAATTTTGAATCTTTATAAAGCTTAGCTAATTTTTACAAAACAACCAATATTTTACCATACTATAATCTCATGTCTGGTTTCAGAGTATAAAATAACGGAGACCATTTCAATTATATGGATTGAAAATAGAGCAGTATTGAAGGCTATCGGTAGTCCCTAACAGGCTATGTAATATGACAGCAGACTAGCGATAACAGTCTAATGGAACTAACCAGAAGATCAACAGTTCTAAGAGCTGAAAATACAAATTAAAGGTGAAGTATTCACGTAAACCTGCAGCATAGTTGCTCCTCACCATAGCACCAGTACTGCAAGTTCTCAAGTAATATTCCTACTTAAACTAATGGAGATTAATAACCTAAACCTATATAATGTATAGTTATAGAAAAAGTTGTAGAAAAATAGATGTTGTATAGTTGTAGTTATAGTTGTAGAAAATGTTGCATATTAGGTTTGTTTGGAAACAAACAATTTTTAACATCATGTCGTCTAGAAAAGTGTTGAAATATCTTACAGATCAAAAAAGCACACAGTCATATTCTTTAGTTGAAAGATACGAGAAAATCATAAGAATACGTTAAACCATCTGGTGATTAAACCATCAGGTTATTAAACCATCTGGTGGTTAAACCATCGATGTCTTACCACTTTCAATTACCAGAAACTTTGGCCATTTTAGCTACTTCATGTAGCTCAACTGAACATCAAGTTGGCCAATTAGCGCATTTCTATGCTGCTCCAGCTGATTGGTAGTAGGTAAACAAGTTGCATCATCTAAGCACCAGCAAGTGGGCTTATGAAATAGCCATGCAACTATGTTACGTGATGCTAATGATAAAACTGTGAACTAATTGAACCAATATGAACTAGAACAAATGTGAACGCAAGCTGCAACATTCCTTCAAATGAATATTGTCATCACTGGAAAGAACTTCTTCTGAACTGCATCTACACACGATAGCAGTACCTTAATTGCACTGTTTCGGCTTGCCAAGTTTGGTACGCATTCAAAATAAAATTTGAAAAAAGTAAGTGTAGTAAAAACTCTACTTATGCATGATGTAACGCTAAAACTATCTGGAGATCGCTAAAATGAACTGTTCCTGTTAGTATAAATGATTTAGACAGGAAAACCACCAGTCATCTGTATAAGTAAGAGACGGCCATTGTTAGCAATAGGATACAATATATTGAGCTTAAAGCCATATAATATGGATTATCATGATAATATTGTGGTTAGATGCCAATTAAAAATTCATCACTATTTATGTTATTTATATTTTGTAATATTTGATCTTCCTCTATTTTCTATATATTTATTATCAGCGAGGTTCATTTTGAACATAGACACAAAATCAGCTGAATCTTTTGAAGCTATTCATTGAAAGATTTTTACAGAAAATGATGAGATGGGTTACTCTGTCATCTCAGTGTAATGTGCTTACAATTCTGTTTCTGGGTGTCGGATTATTCAATTCAAAATCATGGATTAGGAAGTTCAAAGGGTTTTCAGCAGGCTGGTCTTCCAATAAGGCAATAAAATATAATAGTTTAACATGATATAACCAAGTTAGGAAGATAGTACTTTGATAAAGGAATACAATTTAGATTTGAAAAACTTTTCTCAACTCAAACACTAATTAATTGGTCTAGCCAATGTCACCTCCTTGGTCTGGCTGTCTTTGTTTGTCTGTGTTGGGTAAGCCTAATAGGCCCCTATGCAAGTATTTGATGATTTTAGGAGTTATTTAGCATTTTAGACTGTTAGCAATAGTTGTAAGGTGAAAACGGAATGATAAAATGGATATTTTTTAAAAATATCGATTTTTTGGACCAAAAAATATCATATCTATCGGCGATATATATCGATGATATATATCAAGCCAATCTTGGTTTTGACACATTTTGGACATAACGTTGTATATACTAGTCATATTTTCTAATTTTTATACTCAAACATGTAGCTGATATTAGCCAGTGCAGCCAACGTACATGACGATCGGAAACTTACCGAAGAATTTATATGATGTGATCGAGTGTATTTATAGATGTGATCGAGATTGCCATGGCGGAGGAGTTATGATTGCCCTTTCACCATGTATTAATCACCACCAGATCCACTTAGAGGGTACATATTTTCCAATAGAAGTAGTTTGTGTAAAAATAGAATGCGTTGATAGTGGCCTAGATTTGATAATTTTGTGCCTTTACATCCCACCATCTTTTATCAGACAAACAATTGATCCACTTGACGATCTACTGGGACAAGTAGTGTCAAGATTTCCTAAATCTACTATATTTGTTTCAGGTGATTTTAACTTGCCTGACATAGACTGGATTATAGGTCAAGTTCGTTCTGGATCTCACAACAAAACACTTCACAAATCTTTTTTGAGCAGTCTGCTATCCCATCACCTGACCCAACTCGTGACTGAGCCTACACACCAACTTGGCAATACACTCGACCTAATCCTTACTAATAATGACAGCCTTTTTACAGATTTGAATGTGATCAATCCTGGACTAAGTGACCATTACATGGTAGGCATAAATATAAAAATCAGGGAATTTAGGCCAAATAGTAAGCATAATGATTCTTTTAAAATATACGCTAAGGCAAATTTTGAAGCTATCACTCTGGCTCTAGAGAAAACACTTTCTAAAGTGTCAAACGCTATTCAAAATGAAGAAAACATAAACACAACATGGCAAATCTTTGAAACGGACTTGAAAGAAGCAGTCAGTAACTATGTACCTAAATGCACAAAAAAGATCAGAAACAAAGACGAGCCCGTATGGTTTAATGATTCTGCCAGGAAGTGTGTAAGATCGCAAAGAAAATTGTATGATAAATTCAAGAAAAGTGGCCTGGACACAGACCTACAACAGTACAAACAGGCTAGGCGCCAAAACAAAAAGCTCTTTAGGAAAATGGAATATGACCACTATGATAGAATATTATTCAAACCACTGAGTTTGGGAGATAGCAAGCCTTTCTATTCATTTTATAGAAGGAAGAGTGGGAAGAGCTGCCATGGCTCTGTTATTTTTAAGGGTAAATCAGCTTTTGAGACTTCAGAGATTTTTAACAAGTATTTTCAGAGTGTTTTTTCTGGGAGCAGTTCATACTCAGAGCCGCTTTGGGCTGAAGGGAACTGTCCGATTACAATTACTAGTGAGGGGGTGAGGAAATTGTTAATTGGTCTGAAGACCGGAAAGGCCCCAGGCCCTGACCAGCTGAGGAAAGAGGACCTCAGTCTTGATGTGGTGGTCACTAGTCAGATTTTAGCTCTTATCTTTCAACATTCTCTTAATACTGGCCAGCTGCCTGATATCTGGAAGGCGGCAAACGTAGTACCAATTTTTAAAAAAGGCTCGAGAGACAGCCCCAGTAATTTTAGACCAGTTTCACTTACATGTATTGCATGCAAACTTTTAGAACATATAGTACTAAGCAATATTAATCAGCATCTTAATGTAACGCTCAACCCAAACCAACATGGATTTAGACAGGGTCTCTCATGCACTACCCAACTTGTCACAACAGTAGATGACATTATGAAAATGGTGGATGGAAATGACTCGGTACACGCTGCAGTGTTGGATTTTTCGAAAGCTTTCGATCGAGTACCTCACGGTCTCTTAATTGAAAAGCTGTTATTTATTGGTATTGACTCAGCAGTAGTTAGATGGATAGCACATTTTTTGGCAGACCGAATGCAGAGAGTGGTTGTGGAGGGAGCAACGTCTGGTTCTCTTGCAGTAACTTCTGGTGTTCCTCAGGGTTCCGTGCTGGGGCCCTCTCTTTTTCTAGTTTACATTAATGACATTTGTAGCATTATAGAGACATCGACATTAAGACTTTTTGCGGACGATGCCCTTCTTTATTGCCCGGTTAACAGCTTAGATAGTTCCCAGAAATTCCAGGAAGATTTGTTTTTGTTGGAAAGGTGGGCTGAGCATTGGGGTATGGTGTTTAACACTGATAAGTGTCAAATAGTCAGGTTTGGTAAGAACGGTCTTGATAGTTCTGTGGATTATTTTTTAGGAGGAATAGCGTTAGAGAATGTATCAGCTTTTAAATATCTTGGAGTTGAAATTACTAGTGATTTTAGTTGGGACTTGCAGATTGATTCGGTGACGGCAAAGGCTTCTCAGAGGTTGGGTATGATGAGGCATGTGCTTTTTAAGGCCCCCAGAAAGGTGAAGAGGGTTGCATACCTCACCTTGTGTAGACCTATAATGGAATATGCAGGTGAGGTATGGGACCCTCATTTAGTTAGGCAGATAACATCGTTGGAGAATGTGCAGCGAAGGGCTGTGCGTTTTATTTCAGATTTGAGGGGAAAACAGAGTGTTACGGAAGCAAGGCAGTTTTTGGATCTAGAGCTGTTGGAGGCAAGGCGTAAGAGTGCTCGCATGACATTGATGCTAGAAATTTTAACAAATAGCAAGCACAGTTCTTTTGTTGATAGTTTTAAGCATTTACAAGATACAATTCATGATCATAATACAAGGTCAACAACTAACGGGGAACCCCCCCCGCCATTGAGTCAAATTCGAGTTTTTATCAATATAGTTTTATGCCCAGGACTTCCCGCAACCTGCGAGGAAAGCCATGAAATTTTATCGAATTTTTGACAGACATTTTGAAGGCCTTCTTTTACCCGCGAGCGGGGTCTAAAGGCTCGAGTTTTACCTAGACCTAGACCTAGAATTATGTCCATTACCACATATTTATAGCTCAAATTAGTAGAAGAAACAGAACTTCTTATAAACTTTTGTTCATAGTTCAAACAAATAATTTGACATACCTTTCCTCATATTGAATTCATTCAAACAGGCATTATATAAAAATTTGCTTCATCGATTAGTACTAACAAACGCACACGTACATGTACATTACTCAGAATAGAAAATTATTTCTAAGGCTAGGCTAAGTGTATTTTAGTTACTGCAACATTTTATAGGTTAGTTGTAATTAGCCAATCAGCTGTTTCCATTAAAAAAATGATTTGACCTATTTTTAGACTATTTCGTACTTTGTTTAAGTAACCGGCCTTTTCCAAGTTACAAGTATTTCTACTTTAATCGCTACAATAAAGCGGGCTTTGACGCGTTTTGACCTAATGAAAACACTACTATCAGGTGGTTGGGTGCCAGACATTATTGCGAAGAGTGCTTAGGCTTTAATTGGTCGCTCCAATTGGCTAGTTCGTATGGCCAGTAGCATAGTTGTAACACCAAAGTGTCATCTCGGTACACGGCTGAAGAAGTTGCCATTTAACCAATTATGATAGTTTGTAAGTTAAACGACCGTTTCTTTAACAATTACCAACTATTTATTAGTGTTTTAATAATTATAAAAAATTTTAGATGACCAAAAGTAGTATTCAAATGCAAAAGCTTACAGGCCGACTTTTGTCATGTAACGAGTTATCTCCACGTGCTTCTTTAAACTCCCGCTGAAAATTATGCTGAGGGCGCAACCCCAGCGAATCCTTGTTGCTTGACATTCAATTTTTTCGTGACCTTTTTGTAAAACATTTTGGTACCATATATGTACCCTGCTGGTTAACAATGAAATTGAAATATGGATGATACGGTAATTTTCATAGTAAAATTATTTGCTTGCTCTAACAGGTCTAATTTGTTTCTCCAAATACTAAAAGTTCTACACAGTAACCGTTCAATGGTTTACCTTTAGTTCCTTTTGTGAGTCAGTAGACAAATGCATGCTTCTTCTTCATTAAATTTACTATTTTGCGTGGAAGGGTTTTAATAATAACGGTTTTTGCTGGAAAGCCTTTCGTCTTCGACAACCATGTACGATTGTTTTGTATTAACCACATTGCTTGTGCCATCCAGATTTTAATAATTAGTAAAAATGGATAGCATGAACACGAACTAAATGGGTAAGAATTGATTTTTTTTAATAAATGGACTGTTGTGATAGCTTTATTTTGTTTGAGCTGATCTAGATTTAGGGGCTTGTTGTGGAGTAGCTCGCACACCTTTGCTAGGCATGAAAAATATTATGCTAAAGCCTTAAATGATATCAGCCATCTCTACTGTTTCACGGCCTTGCACAATAAAACATAAGCTTACCCAGAACATCAATTTAAAGTTCATAGATCAGAAATGGTTGATAGAGCATGGGAAACAGTCCCAACATCGACAAGTCCGAACCTAGACAAGTCCCAATCTCGACAGAGGTTGATCCGAATCAAGACAAAGGTTGGTCCGAACATCGACAAAGGCTGATGCAGTTTTACAATAATTTAATCTTCAACAAATAGTCAATGTCTTTTTGCAGTTCTATCCTCACTTCAAAAAATGAAAATCAAAGCTACTCACTGAAGTTTAGATTTCAAATAAAACATTTTGCTAGCATAACAGTCAACCATATTTACGATTGTTACTTGTTTTAGCATTCGTTCTATATTTAGGTTGGGCAAAATATTGTTAGGCTTACATAAGCTGGGGAGTGCTGCATCAAATGGATCACAAGATATTTTTGCGCAAATAAATCTTTTACATATAAATCGCTCATTTACTATGAAAATAGTAGATGGTAAAATTGTAAAACTGCTGTCGAGATTGGGCCAACCGTTGTCGATATACAAACTCGTCGAGTTTCAAACCAGTCGAGGTTCGGACTATAAACCATAGAGCACTAGTCAGTAGAAATTTAGTCAACAAATCAAAACTGGCTATTAGTGTTTTGAGAGTGCTTTTGTCCCAATTTTTACAGAAATTTCAAATAGTTAATCTATCATTTTTTCTGCATGGGCCATAGTTTTTTTTTGTAAAAGCCAATGTTTCGGTTGCTATATTATGTCTGTTCAGGTATGAGTTTCTCATCGAACTAGAGTAGTGGCTTGCAACCAAAAGTGAAAAGTTGCCACCTGTAAGGTTTTTGTAGGATACATTGGAAACGTATTTATTAAATCCGAGTGTCAATATCCAACTTATCCATTGAAGTGTTTTTGTTTTTAAGATGTTTAGGAGCTAAGCTTGCTGGCAAAATGGCAATTAACTTAGAAACTGTTTCAAGTTCCACCAGTAGTTTCTCCAAAATCAAACAATTCCGCATGAGTCATGTTTTGTGACTATAGCATATTTTACTTGCTAGCATGAAAGGTAGGACAAAGTTCCTTTACTATTATGAAGACAATGATTGAGTTTGTGATCAGTTGCACCCATATGAAGTGATGAACTCAAACATCTATGTAGACGATCTGTAATTAATGTGGAAAGATAGGGTGACTGGTCTTGGCTTTTGTCAGAGTACTTTTTGATGTGCAAATAATTTATAATGAGAATACATGGATGGTATAATGCTTAGTTGGAGATTTAGATCATATACGGTGCAACAGAAGGACAAAGACTTATCCATCTGTAAATGCTGGATAGACATGATTGATATATATCTACATGTATATAAATCTCAAAGTCTGTGTGTGCGTGCGTGCGTGTGTAATTCAGTTTGTCCAGCTATAGCTATTAAAATATGGGAATGAGAGATCCGTATGGACGTATCGCAAAAGATTTGATCTCGGAACCTCTCCGTTTGCCAGGTAAATAAATGCCTTACCAATTTAGCTACGCGAGATTGATGGATTAATTGGGCGATGTATGTGTGTCGCTATGTGGATGAACATACGCTACCACTCTCCATTACGGCACGACGTAATTTTATGCTTGCTCTCCCATGAGAGCTAGCAGTTATCTCAAGATTATTAGTAAGCTTACTCAAATTAGCCATTGGTAATGTGCCAGGCAACTACATCACCTCTCATTGTTTATAAGCTGATTTTTAATACCCGTGCAATGCTGGGAATTCCACTAGTTTATGCATAAATCATAAAGTTTACGTGTGTAATTTTACAGCTATTTGTACTTTTGTATTTTTTGTTTGCTATTTGTACTTTTACTATTTGTATTTTACAACTTTTGTACAGTTTTTCCAGCTATAGCTATTCCAATCTTGGAATTAAAAGCTCGCTGCGTGCTGGGTTTGAACTCACGGGGATTGCAACCACAAGTTTTAAACCACACATTTAACAACTGAGCTATACGGTCCTTAGCATTCTAATGCTCTTATCGTATACCGAATGCACATGACGCGGTCTTTAGACGCGGTCTGTGGGCATACACGGCTTGTTAGAGGATTATTTTTTCTTTCGTGAATCATCTGGTTTTGAGCACAAGCCGCGCGGCTTGAGCATGAGGACTTACGGTACACTTTTGATTATTAACTAATATTACCTTTTGCATTTGTAACTTTTTGAAATTGTTTACAAACTAATTTTTTGCTACCATTACCTATTTTTTTAATTTGTACTTTTTAAATGTGCCGTTTCAATTTAAAATTACCCTTCTATTTTCGGTTTTTCGTAAGGTTCGATTGCTAAATCGGTAAAGGCTAATACTTTTCGCACAGACAATTGTATTGTCTTGAGTAGGGATAGCCTCTACATTCTCTCTCCGTTCGGTTAGACAAAGTACCAGACAAAAACAGTCCGATATCCCATTTTTACATTTGTACCAGTGTCGAGAGGTACCAGTATCGTCGTATTCGAAGCTTTGATGGATAGCTTCTGCCGGAACAGGAACCTTTTTTATACACACACACTTCTATGCATGAATTGTTATTATTAATTCAACATATTCAGGATTTTTATTTTGTTTTCTTAGTTCGTATTAATTGTATCATTACCAAATCATTTTTTATTGTAATCGTAGTAAAACAGACTTAATTTAGCTGTTACCTTCTAATTATTTCACATTTACGTTTAAACACTTTTACAGTTGTTTTATTGTGTTTCTTAATTTATTTGACCTGCACAAAACATTTTCCTCATTATATGAAGTTTGAAAGTTACGGTTTGACAAAGTCTGAAAACCTTTACAGTTGTTTTATTTTTTTTTCCAATTTATTTAAACTGGACAAAACACTTTTCTCATGATATGAAGTTTGAAAGTTGGAATGGTAACTGTCGTTATATGTTAAATAAAAATCGATTTTCTGTACAAAGATTTTTATTACCTGGGCATTCAGATAGTAATATAAAGTTAACCAAACTATCCCTTGCTAAGCTCAATTTATAAATTTTAGGTATCTGTGGATTTTAACGGTTTGTAAAATAGTGGTTTTCTGGTGAATTGGAGCCTTGTACAGTATTTCTTCAAAGGATTTGATAGGAAATTTGTACCAACGCAACTAGTTACACTCTAGTGTGCTTTTAGTAATACAAGTGGTGTTTGTTTGGCAGCATATTACTAACTGTCGATCTGCTGATCAGTGTTTTAAGCGGTTGTTCTGTTTGAAGATATCTGTTGGAGGAAAGTGGATCTGGTGGTTTTTTTTACAAACTTAATTTTAGTATTAATGAGAACCTTGTAGACTCCCAATTATTTGAAAATGTATTGATTAATTGCGTGTAACCATTTTCGTTCATAGAACCTTTGTGTGCCAGTATTACAATTTTCACAGGCAACTCGGACATAAATAGAACAACGTGTAGCTCTTATACAAAAATTAGCGCGTGACTTGTGAAGTAATGCAATGTTTGTATAAATTGTTACATAGGTTATAATCAAGGGTTATTAAAACGGCATAACAGTTTTCTTTTGAGTTGAGGCTATCGTCTGACCAACCTCTGGATGATTTGTGTTAAGATCTTGGTTATGATGTGAGAAGTCCCTACTGTTCTTTTTTTTCTATTGGCAGGCAGTTCTGAGGATAGTTAAGTATAGTTAAGTATCAATAAGCATCAACAAATGTAACACTTAAAATATTCTGCAGGAACCTTTTGTAGGACCTTTATTGAACAAAAGGTTATACTGCAAGTAATGTTCGTGCAGATCATCTCAAACATTACATCTGTTACTGCTTTAATAATATCGCATAAACTAGCTTTAAATCTGTGTAAAACCACTTTCTGAGCTGCTGAGCATCGCAGCAATAATTAATATTCACTTCAGCATAACATATGTACATATATATGTACATACCTAATTTTTTTGAAGGTAACACCTGATGACAGAAGATCTATATCACCTTAAAACAAATTTGTAGTGATTGACTAACAGCGAAATGCTCGTTATATTCTATATCGTACGTAAAATCAGTGTAAAACCTCTAATTAAATGAACGCCATGGTGTTCTATTTTTCAACCTTTCCTCTATAGTGGTGGTCACTTGGAGGTGGCATTCAAATAGAGGTGGCGTTCAATTAGAGGTTTTACGGTATGCTGTTAAACCTCCAGTTCAACGTCATGGCGCTGTATTTTTTGAACTCTTCCTCTATAGTGATGTTTTATACTTTCGTACTTTTCATATACGTTCGAATAGAGGGTGGGGCTGTATTTTTCAACTAGCGGGTCAGTGTTTTGAAAAGATAAATTTAACTATTTTATGTGCAAAGCGATGCTAATTTCTCAAAATATTTTGTACTCTCCTTGGAGCGGAACGACATTAATGCCGTCGGCATCAGCTTTTTTGCTGAATCGCTATTCATATACGTTGAAGTATAAGATGGAGTTAAACAAGACATTACTTTTAATGAAAATTATTAACAGGATGCAGTTATAAAATTATTTCGATGAGTCGCTGTCAAAGTTGTAAAGAAAAAAAACCGAAAATATTTAGAGTTAGAAAAGGGACATTGATACGCCTTAACAATGGCTGCTATTACGTCATACGGCGTTCCTGAAGAGCATTCTTGTCGTTTATCAAAACATTTTTAATTCTTATGGTCAGATTGTAAACCACGTCATAGACGAATCTGAGGACAAGTGTCAGCGAATTAGAGTGTAATTTTGATGGTGTAGTTCTCAGGTACACCGTCGCTAAAACCATCGCACCACTACAGTGTAATGGTGTGAGGGTTTTAGTGACGAAATAATTAATTGTTATTGATGAAATCGCGCCTGTCATTATTAGTACGTTTAGTGCACAATTTTCGCTTTCTACTGTGGGTTTGTAAAGATCAAAAAATGTCTAAGTGGCGGTCAAATAGAGGTGGCGTTCAATTAAAGGGTGGCGTTGTATTTGTCAACCTATCTTTTATGATGGCGTTCTATTAAAGGTTGCGTTCAAATATAGGTGGCATTCAAATAGACATTTCACAGTGTATGCCTACCGTCAAATTTTGACACATTAAATTAATCATTTTTTATATTTCTCCATGTGTTATGCTGAAATGAATATTAATTATATTTGGAATGACAAGCATTCCAAAAATAGCGCTACTCAAATTAAAGCGCATTTGTGCAATCTTATCAACTTGTCAATGTGCATGGGTTAAGCTCACAACAGAGGTTATCAAAGTTTTTGATTGGCATATTCGGGGGTGCTAAAGCTATACTGGTATTTAGAGAGTACTAAAAATATAATGTTATTTAGAGGGTACTAAAAATATAATATTATTTAGAGGGTACTAAAACTATAATGTTATTTAGAGGGTACTAAAACTATAATGTTATTTAGAGGGTACTAAAACTATAATGTTATTTAGAGGGTACTAAAACTATAATGTTATTTAGAGGGTACTAAAACTATAATATTATTTATAAGGTACTAAAATTATAATGTTATTTAGAGGGTACTAAAATTATAATGTTATTTAGAGGGTACTACAACTATAATGTTATTTAGAGGGTACTAAAATTATAATGTTATTTAGAGGGTACTAAAACTATAATGTTATTTAGAGGGTACTAAAACTATGATGTTATTTAGATGGTGGTAATACTAAGACAGTCCAAGCCTGCTATTTTATACATGAATTGTTATAGTTTCATTTATTTAAAAATGTTGATAGCCGATGATGGACTTGGCAAAGGCAGGGCCTGTACCGCTGGAGGCATCACCTATTAAAGTGAGAATGAAAGCAATGAATAGTAATGATCAAGATTTGTCGCGTGCATCTGACAATCCTGAGGTTAGTTTGATAAATTTCCTCCACCGGTTTTTTATATAAAATCTTGTGGTCTTGGAATCCAGTCTACTGCTTTTTAGTGCCACCACTTTTACCCCGATGTTTTGACTCTTTTTTCAGGGCTAACGCTTTTGGCCTCATACAGCTTGTTGCCGAAATTAAATAATCTGGTTGGCGCAGAATGGAAAACAGATATTATTATATTTATTATGTTATTATCTATTATTATTGCAATGTATGGATTTAATTAAACTAGGAAATTATTCAAACTCTTATTGTGACAATCACAAGTAAAATGAAATCATGAAACATTTAGTTCAAACTAAAGAATTCTAAAACTGATTTCGGCATTGTGTTATAAGTGTAGTCGACCAGTAATAATAATACCTTGGGGTGCCAAAATTCATTTGGGCGAAATAATTTCGAGCCCAATAGTTGGCGTCAAAAATTGACGACAAAGAAATGTCGCCAAGTTGGCCCATTCCGCTTGGAATCACTCATGTGTTATGGCCTAGCATCTTTGGTCATCATGAAATTACAGACATCAGGGTTGAGTGAGACAAGGTGCTTACCATTTTATAAAGCTATTTAGCTGAAGATTTGTATACATTTGTTGATCAATGTGCGTCATTTGGTACATTTGTGCCAAGAAATCAGTTTAAAGCCATCAATGATTGTCCCTGTAGTCATTGTTGCCTAGTTGCATAGACAGCATAGTACAAGACGCATTTACACAAATGATGACGCTTCAACGAGTTGGCGATTTTGACTGACACATTCAAACATTAAATCTCATCATGTCATTAAATTGTGTATCAGCATTAACTGTTCGTTTCTTACTGAATTGTTTAGTATGGTGTTTTAGAAATTCCATTAACTCACAACGTCGTAGCGTGCGATTGTAATTTTCAGTAAGCAAGTTATGGGCATCTTATGGGTAAATAAATATTGTTCTGCTAGAATAATAATTATAAGCGACTGCAAGCTGCACTATTTCGGCTAAACACTTATCTCGGCAGTCATCAGTTGTTCAGTACCACTTTTTTACCAGCTTGCAGGAATGGTAGGATTTATACTATGCAATTATTCCAGCATCGTAAAAAATGATATGTCAGCTTTAGCAATTTTATTTACTCAATAATACCGACAGATGCCTCCACCTCCTCCTCCGGATGCTGCCAAGTCTGTACAGAAGTTATCAGCTCCAAAAAACACTGCTGACACCGAGAAGGATGCCAAGTTCTCACCCGGGATGTTGATTTGGGCCAAAATGACTGGTCATCCATTTTGGCCTTGCATGGTTACAGCTGACCCTATCAAGGAAATTTATACAACCCTAAATGGTTGGTATGATGACTGTGTGTTCTTGTGTTTATTAAGTTTAAATCTGTGTAACGCAAGTCTTTCATAATGTGATATGTATTGTCATTCATATACCATGAATAAGCCGTTCTGAGAATGTTTACGTTGGAGTGGCTTCACGTTTTCCAAAGCATAAAATACTCTACAGGATGAAATTATTCGCGGAGTTAAATTTTGCAAAAACTGTCTTTTCATGCATAATCGCGGACTAAATTATTCGAGGAAGAACGCAATCGCAAATAAGTATTTAAGTTGAAGCCGCTAGTAATAGAGTAAAACCTTCCTGTGCGTATACCACATGTTTAGGTTTCTATCTAGCTAGAAAATTTATGTCGATCATGCTAATCTATAAACTTTTGGCCGCAACCAAAGGTCTTCATAAATATCCATCGATTTGGAGGCATTTTGGGAGCCAACAACTTGTGGTAAGTTATGAGTTTTTTCAACGTAAAGAACTGCAGGAGAGATTTTGCGATCATGATGCCGTGCCGAATTCCGAATAACTTGTGACAACCTTGAATAATTCTGTAAAGAAGTGTGATGCATTGGTAATGAGCTTAACTCAAAGCCCCAGTGATGATTTTAAAAGAGTTTAAAACTCAGCTACATTTACTAACTCTGCCTAGCGGCTAGTTTTTAACTTGAGGTAGTAGTTATTTTTCCTTGTATTAAAAATAGAACTACCTATTCGGTAATTATTCGCGGATTTTAGTAATTCACGGAATTGACTGTACGCGAATTCACGAATTATTAAATTCATCGAATAATTTCATCCTGTAGGGTACATGCAAATAACATAATCTATTGCAAGATCTTCCTTAACCCGAAATGGAAAACTAACATTGACTCCTTAATTTAATGATTGCACAGAATCACGGAAACTGAACCTAAGAATTTTTATTTTAATGTTTTAAACTGGGATTTTTTTACATCCCACTTTTTATTGATCACTTTCTTTTACCGCTTTTGATGAACCAGCACCATCATCAGTAGACGGGTTTTTAAAATATTTAAGCAATGAGACTTGCTTTTGATTGTTTTTAAAACTTCTTAAACGTCTCATGTGTATATAAACTAATAAAAAATACAATATACCTAATATTATAAAATGAAAAAAGATTTTGAAAAAATTACAAAAGATACCCTGGACACCTCCTACACCATTTTCTCTCCCATGTGCTGCAAGATAGAAAGCGATACGTTTAAGGCTTACTATATGTATCTTATTATTTCAATCGACTTTTAAGAATTTGTACTGATTAGACATTTTACGCTATGTTGAATTTCTTATATAATACGATGCAAAAACTTTACATAATTTTTTACATTCAGCGAAAATTACGTGAAATGGGGTTCTGCAAGTGATAAACTGATCAGCTGCATCTTCTTTTGCTAATGACTATGATGAGAATAATGGAGAGTTATCAATATCTTCTTCCCAATTCGGATTGTCATAGTCTGGCCAAACACAGATGAATTCTTGTTTGAACGTTTTAATTGTCATTTCGTTGAGTCTTCGTTGGACAGGTCATGAACCAGTATTATATGTTGTTACAGGTTGTTACCAGTATTATATGTTCTATTTGGTTTGTCTCTGTTTTGTTAATTTATGCATATTACCACATCACCATTTCCCAACCCCCAAACCCTTTCACTGCCGTAGACGCATTTATGCGTCTTCTATGGTTGACTGCCGTAGACGCATTTTTGCGACTTTCCCAGCAATTGCGTAGTAACCTAATTTTATTATTCGTCGACAACATAATCAACGATATTTAGGACTTTAATGGTGTTGACAGTGTTGTCCTAAGATGTTTCTATAAAATTAGCCTAAAATAACGAAGCAACTTAAAATTTTTGTTTCGGAATTTCCAACTTCAAAATGAACAATTTTTTTTTCTGACGTTCGAACTATTTAGTGTTATTATGGCTTTTGTAAGTACATTCCGAATTAGAAAACATAATTACTTATGTTGATGACGTTATAGCCAATTCAGATTTTCGCGATTACACAGATAATTAAAGTAGCAGCCCTGACTCTGATGGTGGTGAAAGTAATAGTTTTGTAAGAGTAAGAAACATTGTAGAGGATCGTTTTAGCTTTGTAGCGGTCGTAGCTTCACATAGCTTTAGCAATGCACAAAGTATAGATACAATAAATTTTTTGCATAGCACTATTTGCTAAAATGTTGGCAAAATAAAATATATAACAAATGTGTTCTAGATAGAGTTTGAAGTTAAAAAAAATTGTATACAATACATATCATGAAGTGAAATTGGCAATTTTTGGTAAAATGACTGGCAGTAGGCCGATAGCTAAATTTGTACATGGATGGCAGTGAAAGGGTTAACACATCACCATTTTATTTAATAATTTCTGAAATATTAATGATTTTGGTCACAAAATTATTCCACAAACAGGTGGCTGTTGGTATTTGAAGAGGATTCTGCGTTTGATCGCTTGTAGTATAAATATGAGTGTCTTCGAGTGTTATTGTCCCCCAACACTAAACTAGTTATGGCATAGTAGAATTTATTGCATACAAAAGAGACAGCTAGTTTTTGTTTGCAATTTGATGGTTTCTGACCTATTGACAGCTATCAATTCATGATAGCTTTAGAATTGTTATCTTGCTTGAAAAAGACTTGACAAAGTTTAAGTTTTTGTTACCAAACTCAGTTGTTTTAGCTTGTCCTTGAATCTCTGTTAAATTCTAAAATAAAGACATTATATATCTGGCACTTGCAATAGTGATTAAACCACAAATTTTTTGATTTTAAAATGAAAAATCATATATTTTTCATCATGAAATCATTTAGCTGGCATTGTATGTAAGACTTGCATAACAATGTGTAAAAAGTGTGAATTAAAACATTTTTCTTAATGTTAAGAAATAAAAATATGATTAATTGAGCTCCCAAATCGATTAAATTTGGTTGATTGCAAGAAAAAATAATTCACCTGACATGTCCTAGTTGGGAATGATTTTGTCTCGATGTTATCATATACATAAACTAAAAACTGATGACAGACATGCATTGCTTTGAAGCCAAACTTTAACCTCCACAATACCTGACTCTTTTGGTGTATGTGCAGCCCGAGGTCAAAGGCAATACCACTGCCAATTCTTTGGCACCGAGGCTGAGCGCGGGTGGGTAAACGAATCGGCCACACTTGAGTACCAAGGGCGAGACAACTTCCTTTCTTTTGTTGAGAGTCAAGTTCAAGGCGCAGCTACGAAAGGACAACGGAAGCAAGCTGTCGTTAAATATGAGGTAATTGCCAATTGGAGATGATTATGCATTGGTCTTTAGGCTTTCTGCGCCTACAAGCTGTTGGCTTTGCTCCTTATAATTTCCCATGCAACAGTTTTTATTGTTTGTGTAGATACGCGCGGGCAGGCGTCAGGCATGGGATATATCCGCGCTGGCTGCTGACCAAGCTCTTTCCATCTCGGACACTAGCGAACGCCTCAGACTTTACACATTCCACTATCGGGATCTACCGCATAGTCAGACGGCTGCCCCTCCGGCAGCCGCTACCCCTGCACCAACTTCTCCACCCACCCTCATGTCGGCACCTAGCAAACCTAATCCAATAACAAAAAGGAAGAAAGCTTCGGCCAAGGAGCCTGTAGTTAAGAAACCGAAAGTGTCGACTGTAGGAGCTCCACCGAAGGAACCTAATTACACAGTTGTGAAGAACCAGACCGGCAAATCTCGCGGTGTCAGTAAAAGTGTGATAGCTGTCAAGGATGCCGCTGTCAGCTCTCAGATATGTTCTCTTGATGATCCATTTGCATTCGATGAGCCGGGTAAGTTAGCTTATATTTTTATTAGCTGCAGGCCCACGGATATGGAATGTTCTATGAAGCAGTGACCATTCTCATTGATCAGGTTCAGTGGAGAAGACAATTTTCGCAAGAATATTGACCCTTGCTAGTCCTGAAGCTGTATTGTTTCCAAAAGTCCATACAAATTGAAAGTGTAGTAAATGACCTAGTCATCCATCCCCTTGCCTTTGAGCTACGGCTTCCGATTACAATTACGATGTTATTACATTCATAAAATGTGACTGAATAGACTGTTTAATAGCTGAATAAGTTGTAAGAGAAGGGGCAACCCTTTTGTGCTATCTAGTTCTGTAAAGGAGCATACTAATTCTGGGCACGAGTACTTGGCCAACGAGTTTAGACTCGCCCTCTTCCGTTCAAGTTTTTTGAGTATCGGGTAGCTGGTAGTGCTTGGCATGAGTACTTCTTGGCCAACGGGTTTTTTCGGGTATCGGGTTTGTTGATTCGGGTTTTATATCTAAAATTTCCAAACATCGGACATATTTTAAAATTTACCACTTAATTCTACTCAATTTAATTATTGTTTTTTACTATTTTCTATCAACCAATATTCATGCTTGCAGCGTTAACCCTTTGAAGTTTGAGCCCTGTCGGTTTTCAGGCATTGCATAGTTGCATAGGGTGTGTCAGAATCTCTATCGGCTGGAATTCCGGCATTCACACATGGCTTTGTTTACAAAAGGCGTTTCTAAGTAACGGCGTAAACCAATCAAATCAATTTTTGCACAAGTTATTAGACCAGAAATTTCATTTCCATTTGTAACGGTTTTTAAATATCTTTACCTACTTCCTTAGTTTTAATAACAAATTTTACTTGAACAATATTGTGAAAAAATCGATACGACTCCTTTGTTGGTAGTTCATAAATGATTGTGATGCAAATAAAGGATTTTATAATACTAATTATAATTTTCCAGTATATTTTGAGTCATAAAATAATGATGAACATGAGCTCATAATATATGATGCTATTGTAAATGTTTTTACGAGTTTTTTTTAAACCTTACAAACTTTTATGGGTTTGGCCCGAATATTGGTAAAGTACTGTTTTTTCTGTTTGATGACACTTGCTGTGGGTTGCCCGACTTTTTTTTACTAGTATTTTAATAAATATCATTGTATTATGAGCACGTTCAGATATATAATAAAAGTTTAAAAAGTTCGGATCGTTTCACAGATCACCCAGGGTTACTGACACGTATTGACAAAAACGGCCAGAGTTCAAAGGGTTAACAGGCGGGTTATTAAACAGTGTTCAGAGCGCAGGGTGAAATAAACTGAGTTTTTGTCCTCTGTACTCAACGGATCCCCGTGTACCAAAACTCGAACTCGCAAGTCAAAATCCGAACTTGCAAGTCAAAACCGAAACTCGCAAGTCAAGACCCAAACCCGCAAGATCGAAATACTCAAAATTTCTATTACCCGAGACTCGAGAGAAAATAAACCAGCGAGTTCAACTAGCTTTATTACCTGTCCCCAGCACTAGTGCAAACACACTAGGCGATTTCGCTGGCGTTTGCCTAAACACACTCACACACCAACACGCTCACAAACTGCCAATAAAATTCCGTATCATCAGTTTCTTCGGAGTTGTTAATAAATTTCAGTCAATATGGCAACTTCTAGACAACGACATAAACAACTTTTGCTTTTTTTATTAGGCCTATCGCTTTCACGGATTGTACACTACAAGAAGACACGAGAAAAAAGATTCTTGTATATTTAATAGTAAAATTTTACATATTTTATGTATAATTTACTTTATAGTAGTTTTCTATTGTTAATATATATAATAAATATTCACCAGTCTCAAGACGGTCAACCTGTGCCACGATTGACTCTCAAATGTTGGCTTTCAACTGGGTTTCTTTGTAATTTTTGTTTGTTGTGCCATACAGGACTGGGTGTGCTCTTATTAAATCTAGGTAAGCCTCCTGCATTGCCCGGGTATTATAATCAGCTTATGAACAGTGAGAAGTGATGAGATTTGCTTACCACTTGCTGGCAGGCAACTCTCCAGCAAGTGGCAGGCCATTGCCAAGTGGCCTGGCACATTGCCTATAAAAAATTCCACTAACCTAGTTAGTAAGCTTCAAATGCCAGTAGGCAATGACATGGCGTCAGCATTGTTGCCCAGCTAGGCTATTCTAATAATAGCTATAGCCGGAATGCAGACAGACATACGACAGGCAGACATAAAACTTGCTTTGAGAAATATATATATAGATGAACAATTCAGTGTTCATATCGCGCTAAATATCACCTAGTGTGTTTGCAACTTAAAGGTTTACTTGCAACAAAATTCACATTATGGTTATTTGGTATCAAAAGGTTCACCATGTCTTACTCTGCTGTGTTGTAGGTGCAAAGCATGTGGAAATGTGATTACAAGCTCTTAAAAGCTCAAAAACGAACAGTTAATCCGTGGCCATCACGAAAACGCTGTAGTTCAGAATCTCTTTATTTCGATAACGTACTCAAACATTGTGGTTATTATTTTGACACGTGATGTTATCATGTGAAATTAAAGACCAGTAAAAGGCTCAATATAAAACGTCTTGTAGCACTGTTTTATGACAAACACTTCGGGTTCTACAGAAAAGCCAGTATCAAGTATAGATGCTCGCTACTTTACAGTTTCGTTTCAGCCTGGTCTAATCATCCAGTCGTAATCTGATCATATGACCGATACTTCCTGCCGGATGGTGCGAACAGTTTCTGCAGCATTTTTCGACTATCACAAGTGACCAACAGGCTCGTCATGTTTATCGGAGGATAATATGCACTCCTTCGAGCTCAGGTTAAAAATTCAACGAATTTTTACTATAGGTTTCGAGATATCAGTGTTTAAAGTGACAGCATTACAATGATGATGAAATACACGCGTAAGGACAACAGACATGGTTTTAATGAATGCGTGAAGTATGTTTGTGAAAATATTTCGAGGAATGAGGTTGCATGAAAGTGTAAATAAAAGCAATCGTGTTCAACTACGTCCCATTTGAATCGTTTTGGAAAGGGATTCCAACCTATAGCTTTTTCGTGATGACTCCGATTAACTGTTTGTTTTTGAGCTTTTAAGAGCTTGTAATAACATTTCCACATATTTTGCACCTACAACACAGCAGAGTAAGACATGGTGAATCTTTTAATACCAAATAACTGTAATGTGAATTTTGTTGCAAGTAAACCTTTAAGAATTGCATGCTACCCTTAACCATATCAGATTTAATAAGAATTTGTTTAATGTGGCTGTCTTGTTACTAAACGTTTCACTTTCGCTGACAAATGTTTTGATTTATCGGGAGTACAAAAGATTTGAAAGATACGGTAGGTATGTTATGTTATTTATTTTGTGGTATGCTGACACTAATAATTTGCTATTGTCAGTTGATCAGTTGATATGAAACTGTAGATGTACCCTTCTGTAGATGTATCCTTCTGTAGATGTACCCTTCTGTAGATGTACCCTTCTGTAGATGTACCCTTCTGTAGATGTACCATTCTGTAGATGTACCCGTCTCGCCCCGACTCCACATATCTCCCCTGAAGATGCCAAAGCCTTCAGTTGCACAAGTTCGGAAAGCTCGTTCTACTTCAACTTCCTCCACAGCCTCGGAATCCTCGGCAAAGACTAAGGAGAGGTCAGGAGAGGTCACACCTCCCATTAAACCAAAAGTTACAAACAAGGTCAGTTTATTTTTGTCTTATTTTACCACTTTTAGCTTTTATATAGTGCTCTATTTTGCCAAATACTATCGTGATGCTCGTTTAGGAGATAGTTTTCAACACACTTTGTCCTCTGAGTGTATTTCTATAGTCCAGAATGGAACATTTGTACTGTTTGTATGTAAGAACCTTACATGTTATTAAGGAGCATCTCTGTACACATTTTGATTTTGTGTTTTTTGAGGGTTCTTATTATTCAAACTTGATTACTCTTGACTATAATAAATAATCAGAATATATTGCGGGATTTATTATGGGTTTAGGTGAAGTTATCCTCTCGTGAAAAAATAATGAAACATCTTAGCTTTATGTTACACTTTTTCAGTGTCCCATTAAGTTTTGTTTAGTAGTAAGTTTATAGCTATGCATTTCTTTGTATGGTCTACCTTTTTTAGAATATTGTGTATCCTTATGTGGTATGAGTCCTGATCTACTGTTTTCTTTCACATAGTATGATCAGTGTCCCGTTCATGGCCAATGTCTCTCTAAACAGCCACTGATGAGTTACCTAAAGAAGGCAGTTCATTTGTTTTTTACAAAGCTTCGGTTAGCCATACAGCATTCACGATATTGACTCAGTGGTTTGAGAATGTGAGGCATTGGTCATTTTATAAAAGTACACAGGTGTTTTATTTGTTGTCCTTCATTGATTTAAATGTTTTGACTTGACATTTCCTTTTATTATTTTAATAACATGTTTAGATGTGTGAGGTAACTGTTGGTGTTTTGAACATGGGGTGGGTAACATTCACTCGGTGTCGGTAGGTAACATTCACTCGGTGTCAGTGGATCACATTCACTCGATGCGGAGGGTCACATTCACATGGTGTCAGTGGGTCACATTAACTTGGTGTGTCACATTAACTCGGTGTCGGTGGGTCACATAAACTTGGTGTCGGTGAGTCACATAAACTTGGTGTCGGTGAGTCACATAAACTTGGTGTCGGTGAGTCACATTAACTCTGTGTCGGTGGGTAGTGACATTAACTCTGTGTCGGTGGGTAGTGACATTAACTCTGTGTCGGTGGGCAGTCACATTAACTCTGTGTCGGTTGGTCACATTAACTCGGTGTCGGTTGGTCACATTCACTTTGTGTCGGTGGGTCACATTCACTCGGTGTCAATAAAGCAATAATGTAGATGGAGCTTTCATGTTTGCTTGTGTCCCATCTATCAGAGTAGTAGTCGGTCTGTTGAAGGTGTTGCCATAGTTTTTGTAGAATCAATATTATTTGGGAACCTAATGTCTGCCTATGATGCAGGTAGGGGATAGCGCGCCCCTCCCTACTACCTTTGAGATCTTCAGACTTACTGCTAATAGCACTATGAAAAAGGAAACGGTGTGCTCAGTGTGCGAGAGAGGTGCTTCTGATCCGAAGCTCGGGGAGCTGATTACGTGTACTGGGAGTTGCTTGTCCAGCTTCCACACAACTTGCACGACGGTCATCCTCAAGGACACATTTAAGTGTAACTCATGCGTTACAGGCATGTACTCTATTGTTATGTGATTACTACTGGTCCTAGTTGATCTGCCCCTGGAATGCAATTATTTGATTAGCTAAATGCAATCCCATTTGTACCAATTTCATTCAAAGAATATTTCAATAATTCACGGTTGTCTCACTGAACATGTAATCTGATGCCGACTGACGCTCCGGTCACAAGGTTTTGTCTTTTCAGTCATGGAGCATTAGTTTTCTCAGTGTTCTCTCTCCTCATCTATTTTAGCCTGTTTCATTGCAAAAGTTTGGGTTGTTTATAGGGCGTCTCCTCTAAAACACTAAAATTTGTTGACAACCGTTGTGTAATAGCTCGTGTTTGTTTTCCTTCAATGATATTTAGCAGGTTTTTATGTTGGTAAATTACCTAGACTCACAGTACAGACGGTTCCCTACTTACGAACATTCGAGTTACGAACAACGGTACATACGAACGTATGTACCGTTGTTCGTAACTCGAATAACTTTCGAATTATTTGTTTGAACTTTACATACGTATTGTAAAGGGATTTGCTGGCCTTTACTTGGCACGATCTCTACTAATAAATAAAGAGAAGAGAGTGCGTGTATTTTTATTCAGCTTTTAATTAGCGAAGGAAATTTCACTAGCCGAGGAGCGTACGGCTATCTGCTCTGCTCAACTAAATGAGCGCACTCTTTATATACATGTACAATAATATCAACCGTTCCGGCTAACGGCAAACGGTAAGAATACCGGCTAACAAGGTGAATAAATAGGACCGCTAGCGGTTGGTATGACAACAATCGAAGTGAAGATAAGTGATAGTGTTATGACGGTATATCATATATAACAATAGCATAACGAGTGAAACAACGATATAATAAACGGACAACACATACAAAAAATAAGACAACAACGATAAGTGATAGCATAACGAATAAAACAACAATATAATAAAAAGGACAATACATACAATAAATAAGAAATGCAGTGTCATGGCCCGGCGGCGAAATTTTTTTTCCCAAACAGGTTTACATACGGCAGTAAAATTTTGGCTCCTGATTGGTTTTAGTAATTGAGTTTTAGTAACCAAATTTTACATCATTACATTAGAAATCAATAGTTATAATTAGAAAGGAACACAAAATTCTAAATTACGTAGTAAAAATTATGTTATCATTCAAAAAGTGCTGTTAAAACGTAAGAGGCGCTCACTTAAAACTCATTAATTTAAGCCATTTTGAATAAAATTTTGGAATTTTGTGTTCCTCTCTAATGATAACTATTGACTTTTAATGTAATGATGCAGGTTTTGATTACTAAAACTTAATTACTAAAACCAATCAGGAGCCAAAATTTTACTGCCGTATGTAAACCTGTTTGGGAAAAAAGATTTTGCGGCCCGTCGTCCACCAAAGTATTATCTCCATTTTATTAAATATTTTTTTCAGTACAAACCATTACAGGTTACTTATACAAGCCTTAAACATACTTATATAAACCTTCAATATACTTATATAGCCCTTAAACATAAATTATAATACAAAATATAGCACTGAAGCAACTTACGAACAAATTCACCTTACGAACAATCGTTCGGAACGTAACTCGTTCGTAGGTTGGGAACCGTCTGTATTCAAATGGCGTTACATAAGGCATCTTAGTTTAGTTCTCAGCTTTGGTTACCATCAACATTGCTAGCAGGATACATGGCGTATTTCTCACTTGACTTTTCCACTGAAAATATCATCCGGTCAACCAACAGTCTTTGAAATTAGGTGGATGTTTGCATTTTGCTATACAGCAATATCGATGTCATCTCCTAAGCCAGGCAGCTTGTATTCAGAAATCGCAACAGATTTCAATTGATATTAAACCTGAAGAGTTGCTGTACTCCTACAGGCCTACATGCATGCTTTATGTGTAAAGAGAAAAGTGGAGTTGTACAGAAGTGCTCACAACGAGACTGCGGAAAGTATTATCACATGGCATGCATCGCCAAACATCCTCTCGCACTGCTCGAAGATGGAAGGATAGAGTGCCCTCTGCATGCCTGTGCCTCCTGCATTCGAGGAGAGAATGGGAAGGCAAAGGCACGCATAGGTAAGTCCAGCATTACACGACATTAAAACATATCTGTGGCGTGTGAGGCCTTTACTGCAGGACTAAAGGGAGAGCAAACGGCTTTTATTATACCAGCTTAGACTATCTGAATGTGTTTAAATGGTGAAGAAGAAGTATGTACTACCACATGAAAAACTTCACAAATTACAATTCTTTTCGTATGTAGTTGAATTAGAAATATGGTCACATCAAATTCTGGATGATTTTCATCAGCAAGTATAGATATTTTTCTATCATTTAATATTTTGTTTGCTGTTTTAGGCGAGCTGATTTCTAGGTTTCATATGTGTCAATGGTAGAGGTTTTTTTTTATAAATGATAGATATCCGGTCTAATCAGCGTCAGGGTGAGGAGACCTGTATGTTCACCCAGCATTTAAACAAAGCAAATAACAATAAGACAAATTATAACCAACTTGTTTTTAAATTGTTTGAAATATCTATAGCAATGTGTCTGAGGCTATGTTTGAAGTTTTATTTTAACAATCGTGAACGAATATAAAAGAAAATATATGTCAGCGGAGACGCATAACACTGCAATTTGATTGCATAGGCCAATGTCAATATGGAAAGGAACAGGTGGCCGCACGAGTTTTGATGTCATTTTGGGGGAAGTCTGAGCTGGTCTTTTTTTCCCGGAGCATTATGACGTTGTGTCGAGTTCAATCTTTAAACATCTCAGCAGTCAGTTCACCTAATATAATAAACAAAATTGCAAATCATAAAAATATCTATACAGGGGACCCCCAGGTTACGGTGTCCCTGTCTTACGGTTTTTCCCTTACAACGTGGAACACAAAGATTTTCTGGTCCCTCGTTACAGCATTTTTCTCGCCATCCAACATCAACAAAAATGTCACTAAAAATTCAAATTTTGCAATTCGTGTACCGATATGCAATTCACCCCTCCCACAACGCCTGAAAGAGATATGATGCTGTCTTTCAGTTCAGCATTCTTTGTGTTTCGCAAGGCGATTAAGATGATGGCAAAATTAGAGTTTAGTGAAATACATACTAAAATACACTGAATCTTAGCATCAAGTGTGGGTTTGGTAAGCTAAATTCATACAAATTAATTTCAAAGAGTATGCTGTATGTGCGTCTCAAAGGTAAGAACGCCATAAAATACGTAGTGTACATAAAAGTACGTGTTGTACATAGTAATGTTGCATTTTATTGCACATCATAACCACAAAATAGGTATCTATTGTTACCAAGGCTAATATACTATTTTGTTACTAATTATTAAGATGTACAGTACGAAAGTAAAATTTTGATGTTTGTGTTTTTTTACCGGGGCGTTTGCATCAAATAATTACTATGGGTTCGTATACCTCTCTATATGACATTTTCGCTTTACAATTCTAACACCAGAACAAATTAATGTCATACGGTGGGGGTACATTTTACTTTTAAATAAGCCTATTAAAATTTGATGTGGTCACGTCTATAATTACAAATGCTTTTAAGCAGACCATAGCATGTGGAACTCTTATGTTTTTCAGGCAAACAATACAAATGCATTCGGTGCCCGACAGCCTACCATACTGGTGATTTCTGCATAGGAGCTGGCAGCAAGGTGATTGCTGGCTACAACATGATCTGCTGTAACCACCTGGTCAAGGACAAAAAAGGCAGTCATCACACACACATAAATGTCAACTGGTGTTTCAACTGTAGTCAGGGTAAGAGATCTGGATGAAGCCTTGCTGTAGCCTGAGTTAAAGGCTGTGATTGTAGCCTGGGTGGGAGGGGAGGGCTATAGACTCAGGCAGAAGAGCAAATTTGGGAGCTGATTGCAGCGGTGGTAAAGGGTCTTGCAAGTGTTTGTTAAAGGGTATCCTGCCCGTGTTGAAATGGAGTCAGGGATTTTACTGTAACCTTAATGGAAGGTTTTTACTTTAATCTGGGAGGAAGATCTATTGAACTCAACACCCCGAGAATGGCAATCACGAGACTTTTAAATTGATGGCGATACGTAATGCATGCGCCATATTGGAGAGCTAATCGTATACTAGTTCCGTATGTAAACAGTGAAAAAACACAGAAACATACATGTTGAATGGTTATCTTCCACCTGGGTGTTAATGAAAACTCCTCCTACACAACGTTTCGAGTGCCCTGATAAAAGAAAACCTATTTATAACATATGGAGTAGGATATAATAAATGATAAGTGGATGTAATATAGGTATTCGTGGACCATATTGTTATTCATACAATATGTTGTATTACAGATGCATAAACCAAGCAAATGATATATTCAGGCAAATAACACTTGTTCCATTATATTACAGATTATATTATACATGTATATGCATAAACCATAATGGAGAAACATATGCATGTCAAAACAGAAATCCTTTTCAAGGTTTAAGTGATGATAGCTCACGAATGTATGATATGTATAATACAGTGTCTGTGGAAAATGGAATAAACTACTGCAACAACTAAACGGAAATTAAAAACAGTTGTAATAGCGGATAATCAAAATAACGCAAACAAGGAAATGCAGGGATTAGTGTAATCAGATGATTAATTCTATACATACACATTACAGAAACTGCGTAAAAGGAGGTTTGCATATCACTGGATATTGAGCCAAAGTGAATCAGTTTCTTAAAAGTTAATCAGATTAGAAATAGCAGTACAACAACAGCTACAGATGAATATTACAGTGATTACATTGTTACTGGCCTTTAAAAAGTACTGCTTTAGTAATTTATGCCGAAAATATGCACCTTGCAGTTTGATTGTACGATTTTACCGTAATGATGCTGTCGGAGATCATAAAACGACTGAATAAAGTTTTTCATCAATGAAGCAGTGCTTGGATATGCCATCTGCTGTGTCTGTAAGGTGTTTCCCAAGGCATAGCACATTACTAGATCCTACACTACTGACAACATACACCACACAATGGAGTGAATCTGGCTTAATACGAAATTATCGATCTGCAACTAGCAGGATCCTGATGACACCTTCTGGTGGACGCATCAATCCTCCATTGTTTTGTAGCTCGAATAGAGTATATACAATGTAGATGTTGGTACTAGATACTTGATTTAGTGGTAATCAGCGACTGACGACCAATGTCACGTGACAGCACTTTAGTTAGCTTTCGCACAATGTAGCCAGTTATATAGACTATACTATTACCCACAGTGTAACCGAAGTTTGACATCTGAAATCATTGTGGGCTCCACAAACTGATCAACTTCTGGAGTAGCCTGTATGATGAGAATCTCGTTTTAAGCAGTAACAGTACCTGTCTTACCAGCATCTGATTCTGCACCAAATTTGCTGATAAGTTGCGAAAGGTAGCCTTAAACTGAGTAACAGTAGGATTATTATTCCAACCATCTAAACAAAATCATCAACTATAAAAATTACATAAAATCAACAAACATGAATGTCTTATTCACATAAAATATAATGCCCTTGAGATACAACGATACAGCTATGATCATGACTACAGCGGAAAACTGTAGCCATGATCCTGAAAATGAAATTGGTCAAAATGCTACCATACCCCTATGTAAAATGAAGATGTGGCAATTTGCACTGGAAGTCATTCACACACACACACCTTAGACATAACGCCTAATAAAAGTTTCTTTATCAAGCGTGCATCAAAAATGGATTGCAGCCATGGGATTATTTCAATAGAAATGACAAACAAACTGTAGAAATACTGCAAAGTAATAGCTTACTAACCATTGCCACAGATGCATTACTAGAGAGGTTCACATCAACATCTTCTGCTAACCTGCAGACATATTCATAAGCACTTGTTGTGGCAGCTGTCACTGTTTTTCATGCTTCTGAAAGGTTTCTGGTTTCTGACAGATGTCTAGATATATCTACTTAAAGTTTAACAACCTAGCAGCACTGGGCTTGACAATATTGTTTTGAATTCAATCATTCAAAAGTACCATTCAATTTTGAAAAATAAACCTTAAAATTTCTGGCAGTGTAAACCGTGTGGGCATAGCATCTGGTTTCAGTCGAACATTTTGACATGTTCTGTCAAAACATGGATCATTGACATGTTCGTTACAGACAAGTGCCCAAGGACCAGGGTTATTCACTCTTCTGCCGTTGCGATACCATTGTAAATAACAAGAGTTCTCAGTTACTTTGTTTGCACATCTAAAAATTAAAATGACACTAGTAGTTAGTTAGCGACAGTAGTAATAGCAATAGTATTACTACTCTTATCTCCTTACCGCTAGCTATATCCAGGTACAACAATAAATAATATTATGAACACTGCAAACGTTTTTTTCAAATATTTATTTAGAAATTTTTTGTAGTTCCTAAAAACTAACATAATAAAGATTTCAAATTTAAATAATTAAAAAACCTTCACGAGGAAAAAGTTCACTCACTAGCTTGTAAATTCATCTAATCGCAGACAACATAAAGTCAAGCTCGTACAGTCAGTAGTGGCACTGATGGACTCTCATTCACCCAGTGACTAGTGTAGCAGAACTAACTGGTTGCAGTACTAACTAGTAGTAGCACAACTAGTAGTAGAAGTGACTCACTTGTGAAATGTCATGCCCTTTCCTTTGAAAGTCCATTCCTGCGGTTTTTGCAGTTCATGGAATAGCAATAGCACTGTGCGCCTACACCCTTCTGTCTCTTACATGAATTGTTAGTAGTAATCTCAGTAGTCTGTCCCTTCGGTTTAGCGGTGTATTCGTGATCTTCCATAGCTGTGAAATCGGAAACTAGGTTTCTTTCTCACATTGAACACAATGAAATTTACTCATACGCTAACTCAACATGGCGCTGGCCAGATTTCCGTACTTGCGAATGACCTTTGCCATTCCAGGGGTTTTTAGTTCAATGGAAGATCTTGAGTAGAACATCGAAGAGTATAGACAATCATGTAAACATCATTTGTAAAACCTCACTTCCAGTGGCGGCGTACGTTCGGAAAATTTGCATACACTTGCATTGAGCTGAATTTTTGACTTTCTGACACTTAGAACCAGTGCTAAAAAATAAGTATTGGCTGTAGGACTTTTATATTAGTCTAAACTAACAAAGAAGTTTAAATTCTAATAATAATTAAACAATTAATTATTCAAAAAATAGATTTTACTAGTGATTTGATATATAATTTTGAAGCTTTTTTAAACATTTAGGAAAGGAAAACTTCTAATATATGGGAATCACCAATAAATTAAAGAATGGAGAAGTAAAATTGTTGTGGTGAAGTAACCCTAGCTACTTTTTGAAGTGGGTTATTGGAAAGTGAAAGCTAGTGTCTCAGTAATATGTTATCAATTGGAGCCGTGGCATTTTCGCCGCCACGGCTAACCAGCTATGACGTCATTGTCTAAACTCTAAAGGTGCTGCCACACGTAACGAATTATTTGTTCAATCGGATTGAATTCAGATTATTCGGCCGAATATTACAGAGCTATCTGAGCTGTGCATGCACACCGAATTCGTCGATGAAGCGCTTTTAATTGGTTAAACGAGTTATTTGCGAGCACGATTCCAGCAGCTTTTGCAATTAGTATAGTCCAAGACGCATATGACGACACAATAAAAGTACGAGTGCAATTCAACATAGTACGTACGATGCAACTGCTTAGATTGTACTATTGTTGGTTAGTGAGCACGATTCTGACAGCTTTCAAAATTTGCGTCTTCCTCGTATCTATTATCTTGAAACTAAAAAGGAAGGTCGACAGCACTGTTTAGTATGATGAGTGAATATTATTTCATAGCAGATCCAAACTACCCTACAGAATGAATTTATTCGCGGAGTTAAGTTTCGTGCAAGTTGCCTTTTTCATGCATATTCGCGGATTAATTTATTCGAGGGTGAACACAGTCACTCTCTATTAAGAGTTAACTCTATTGCGGCTAGCAATAGAGTTAACCCTTAATAGGTTCAGAGGTTTTCACAAATATTCATCGATTTTGAGGCCTTTGATGAACCAACAACTTGTGGTAAGTAATGAGTTTTTTTATCATAACCAAAACCATTTGCTAAGTTAAAAATTGAATTTTACTTTGGTTCTGCGTAAAACGAAAATTTATTTTTTCGATCCCTACCGCTTTGTTATTTGTTTTAGTGTGAGAGAGAGATTTTTCATCATACACGGAGGCACAATGACTGCAAGGGTGGTAGATGTCATTCCTAGAAGATCACCAATCAATCAGGGAGGTCTTGAAATTGAGGTAGAAGTGACCGCAGCTGCTAACGAGGAAAATATATCTGTTTTAAAGAAGGAACAAAAACGCCTTTACGAGCAGAAATTTTTGGCCAACCGGCAGAACTTTGCAATAGTATGCCACCAGGAGAGTTCTTATGGTAACTCCCTTACCAGCCATGCAGTAGCGAGAGAATCGCCTTTAACATCTAGCCAAGACAGTGTCATCTATATAGAGCTGCTATTACAAAAAGCTAGTCAGAGAGCACTATTACACGCTAGTATTTACTTATCAAGAGTATCAGTTTAATTTTATTGCCAGACAGCCGCCATATGGGCTAAACTGTTTTTATTTACTCTATTCATCATTTGTAAAATTTTATTTGTATTTGAAATATTTTATTTGTACACTCATGTTTGGAATAAGTTATACTATATCTATACATGAAAAAGAATATATAATATAATCATGTTTGCTTCAACGATATCAAGGAGTTGTTGTTGATGAAGAGATCTAGGTTGACTGGTTGCTTCTCTGCCAATATTCCTGCCGTGGTGAATATTACTACTTGTCTCTAGTTTTCGTAATCGGAACAGGTTCTGTTTCATTCTCAATCTGCAGTAAACACAAAAAAGAAAAAATATTAGTAAGTGTAAAGGAAGTACAAAAACAATAGCTGAAGTATTTAATGAAAGCGATCGGTTTTTAAACAAAAGAATTAACTAACACAGTTAATTATGGAAAAATGTATCTGCACCGCAAATCAAATACATACCATAATGTCCAGATCATAATCATTATCATCCTCAACTCAGGTATTAGAGGTTGATGGAGTTGATTTCAATGTAAAAAAACGAGAGATTTTTGCGATGACGAAGCCATGCCGAATAACTTGTGAAAACCTTGAATAATTTTGTAAAGAAGTTTGATGCATTGGCAATGAGATTAACTCGACGCCCCGGCGATGATTTTAAAAAAGGTTTTGGAACTCGGCTACGTTTAGTACTTCTGCCTAGCGGCTATTTTTGCGATGACGCCATTCTGCATATCTTGTGACAACCTTGAACGATTTTGTAGAGAAATGTGCTGCATTGGCAATGGGGTTATCTCGAAGCCCCGGCAATGATTTTAAAAAGGTTTTGGAACTTGTCTATGTTTAGTATTTATGCCTAGCAACTAGTTTTTAATTTGAGGTAGTAGTTATTCTCCCTTGTGATTACAAATAGAGCTAATTATTCGCGGAATTTAATAATTCGCGGAATTCACTGTTCGCTAAATCGCAAATTGTTATATCCATCGAATATTTTCATCCTGTAGGGTATGAGGAGAGCTGCATATACTCGTATATGTACTCATCTGCAAAGCTGCATAGTTTTGAGAAACTTCCGATATTGTGCATTGCAAATTTTTTCTTGTATTAAAACAAAAATTCGCTGAAATTTCATTTTGTGTTTTACAAATTCTCCCGTTGATTTGGTCACAAATAAAAGTTTGACTGTAATATCCTTCGACTCTCCATATCACTGTCAATGCCACGTGACGATTTTATGAAGATGTTTGTTCGGTGCTTGCAGGAGGTACTCTTGTCTGTTGTGAAACTTGTCCAGCTGCATTTCACATGGAGTGTCTGACAGCGAATGAGAAGCCGTGTAGTGAGGGAGCTTGGTACTGTACCGACTGCAGGCATGACGTTCATCCTCGCTATGGTGACATTGTTTGGGTGAAGCTGGGTGGCTTCAGGTAACATAATGTTATTTCACTTTCAGCAATAACCTCAACATAAGCTGTGCGCGAGGTAGTTAATTTTTGCTGTATACCAATACTACATTATACCGCATGCCATGGTGTACATAAGAGAGACATCAAGCAATATGCTATATCATATTGCACACTCAGCAATGCATGAGAACAGGAATGGAATATCTGTCAAACCAGCTGTCAAACCAGCTGTCAAACCATGTCACATGTCAAACCATGTCACAAATCACTTCGCTAATTGGCTAACTTGTATTCAATTGTGGAAAATTGTTTTCGTTTTTCTCTTGCATAAATCGTTCGGCCAGTTTCTGTCACTGGGAGCTTTACTTATCTTTTTGTGAAATATCGAATCTTTTCAACCTTTTCTAATTTTAATCACAATTTTTATGATTGTTTTCACCAAAGCCTTATATCTTGTTGAAATATTTTAGTTTATAATAGTGTGGCGCTAATCATTTTGAACTATTGTTGAAGTCAATGTAAATGTCATGCTGTGTCGTGGCAAGTCAAATCAAAAATTGATCAAATCCTCTCATTTTATTTTGAGTTTCTGCTGCAATTACTAATGTTGTAATTTGTATTTTGTATCTTTATCTACTTCTCTACAAGATATATATACCTGTGACGATCGTTTCAGGTACGGGAATGATATCCACATCGGATGAAAATTTTGCTAATGGCTTGAACTCACTGGCCTCTCCGTTAGCTCAGGCTTATTGCATCGCTCTGCCATAATTACTAAAAGCTTAGTCTTTAATACAGACTTTGTGATCTTGTTGTGATGCTGTATTCTAGGTGGTGGCCAAGTGAAGTATGCCATCCTGAGCATGTACCTCTGAACATCCAGCAGAAGTCACACGAGGTTGGAGAATTCGCAGTTCACTTTCTTGGCTCTAATGACTATAACTGGATGCATCGAGGTCGGGTCTTTCCCTACCAGGAGGGTGACAAAGGCAGCAAAGAGTCCAACACTAAAAATCTCAATAAAAAATACAAGCTCGGTGCGTCTCCTCGCGTCTCCTCGCTTGTTATTGGCTTCTTTTTCTTATACACTTTTGCAGTTGGTTTCCAGAAATCTTTAGCGAGTTTATTAGCTAACGCAGATCACCTGGCTCACCTTTCAGATGTCTAGTGGTATATCCTGTCATTGTACTGCAGTGGAGTGTAAGCTCACCTTTCAGATGTCTAGTGGTATATCCTGTCATTGTACTACAGTGGAGTGTAGGCTCACCTTTCAGATGTCTAGTGGTATATCCTGTCATTGTACTGCAGTGGAGTGTAGGCTCACCTTTCAGATGTCTAGTGGTATATCCTGTCATTGTACTGCAGTGGAGTGTAGGCTCACTTTTCAGATGTCTAGTGGTATATCCTGTCATTGTACTACAGTGGAGTGTAGGCTCACCTTTCAGATGTCTAGTGGTATATCCTGTCATTGTACTGCAGTGGAGTGTAGGCTCACTTTTCAGATGTCTAGTGGTATATCCTGTCATTGTACTGCAGTGGAGTGTAGGCTCACTTTTCAGATGTCTAGTGGTATATCCTGTCATTGTACTACAGTGGAGTGTAGGCTCACCTTTCAGATGTCTAGTGGTATATCCTGTCATTGTACTACAGTGGAGTGTAGGCTCACCTTTCAGATGTCTAGTGGTATACCCTGTCATTGTACTGCAGTGGAGTGTAGGCTCACTTTTCAGATGTCTAGTGGTATATCCTGTCATTGTACTGCAGTGGAGTGTAGGCTCACTTTTCAGATGTCTAGTGGTATATCCTGTCATTGTACTACAGTGGAGTGTAGGCTCACCTTTCAGATGTCTAGTGGTATATCCTGTCATTGTACTACAGTGGAGTGTAGGCTCACCTTTCAGATGTCTAGTGGTATACCCTGTCATTGTACTGCAGTGGAGTGTAGGCTCACTTTTCAGATGTCTAGTGGTATATCCTGTCATTGTACTGCAGTGGAGTGTTGGCAAAGAATAGGTCTTTCACCTAATGATGCTTAAATAAACACAAAATATTAATCTTTATACCAGCCTGATACAACTCAGTGTTAGCCAATTATTCAAGGCTGTATCAGTAGTATGCATGCGCACAGTACATGCGTTGTTTTCCATGGAAATGCATTTAAACATGCACATGTGTTTTGGAACTTTTGGTCACGCTCACGAACAATGAAGCAACAGTTCTTTTCCCAAATCAATATGTTAAATGTTTTCATATAAAGGTCTGATTCCAGCTTGAGAAGCACTTGTTCAAACTGTCTCCCAACAAACGTTCAGCTGCGCTGATTCAAATGTAACAAAATCTTTATAATCTATATAATTATATAAATCTTGGTGTTTGTCTCCGTTTGTCCAATTATACCGATAAGGTTTTAGGAATAAACAATCCCGGGCGCATGGGTTCGAAATCACAACCTCAAGTTCTACAGACAGATCTGCCTATCCAATACACTACGTGTCAAACTGGCTATACTATAGAATAAATTGTGCACATAGTTATTACACCTGCTTATCATTCATGGCTTAATGCTTGGCACTTAGCTGTCCGTTCATATACTTATAATTTAAGCAGCTGCATATCAACTCCTAATATAAATGAATGAAAATGAAAAAATATTAACTGTAATGATTTGTAAGTAAATATAATATGTGCAGGTTCAAAAAGTGTTTATCGTATTTATGATGGAAGAAGCCACAAATATTGTCCCGTAGTCACATTTGTTGATTGAACTATTTTAATCCACATCAATTGCTATACTTACAAATAAGAGACTTTGTCCTCAAATGTTGGAATTGTGCTATCTTGATAAATTGCTTTCACTGAGTAATGTGTTCCAGTTATAAACTGGAAGTCACGTTATAAACTGCATATATTAAAAGTTAATTAGAAGTTTAGTTACATTCACAACATGTTTGTTCAATCGCTTGCACTGTCATGAGATTATCTGATGCGTAACATTTCAATTACCGTACTTTTCGGACTATTAACTGCACTCTTATATAAGCCGCATCTGCTTTATTTTCAAAAAATGATAATAAAACAATACATAGGCCGCAGAACTCAGGACGGTGATTTTTAACACGGCAGCAACTTTGCTTGTTAAAACGAAAGTGCCGTTAGGCACTGTTTCGTATTAGCCGACGCTTTTTAACCCAGTGCCTAACGGAACAGTACAGTTAGGCATTGTTTCGTATTTTCTTTCACCGCTAGAGGCGCACTAACTGGAGATTTTGGTTGATTCGCCCTAGCGGTGAAAGAAAAACCACAGAATAGCCGCACCCTTATATAAGCCGCACCCTTATATAAGCCGCATGGCTCAAAACATCAGAAAAAAGTAGCGGCTTATAGTCCGAAAAGTATGGTAGTCTCGTCTTTTCTACAAGCCAGTAAAGCATCATAGAGGTAAATTATTGCATGAAACTCGAGGCCTAGTGCATGACATCCCATTTATGTTTGTTCCACTGTAGCTTTGGAGCAGGCGTCAGAGGGCTACACACAGCTGGCATTAATTCGAAAAAACAAAGACCAAATCATAGCAAAAATCTGTGATAGCAAACCTAGGAGGTACAAGTACCTGAAGGTAAGGCTCGCTACCTGCTGTCTGTTGTACCAGCTCTGGTACTCAACAATTATGTAATAGACTCCAGCTGTTAGTTTGCCTGTAGATTTGCACCATGTATTTCCTTTGTGCTTCTTACTGTGGAATTTTGTTAACAGACGCAATCATTTTCCGGTTTTCTAGTCTATGTAGCATTGTAAGAGTTAGTGCTTGCAGTGTTCTGAACAGGTGAGTAATTGTTTTGTAAACCTTGAGTATCATATTGATTGACTGTTGTAGACAAACCTGCCCATCCCTCCAGTCAAGATGAACCGAGTTGATAAGGAAGAAATTCCAGTGTGCGAATGTAACCCAGCTATGGATAGTCCTTGTGGAGAAAATCATGTAAGTTCTAATGATCGTAATTGGTCCTTGCTGGAAATGTGGTGTCCAATCAGTAAGTTTAATGGCTAATTCGGCAGTACCATGATACTCTCACTGGTCAGGGATAAATGATAGATTGTACTAGATTGACTCTTCGTCTGCTTCTAACAGGAGTCTGTCTGTGAGTACTGTCTGTACTCTGCTATTGTGCCTTCATAGTTGTTGATCAATACTTGAGGGTGTCACCCAACCCTTTATACCGTTCCTTTATTGTGCCTCCAGATGAAGTTTAATATCCTTCGCAAATGTAGTTTAAAAATCGTCAGCAAGTTTGCATTTATTTGTTGAAAAAAGGTTAGTGAAATTTCTGGTTGTTATATTTAATTTAAAAAAATGTCACCTTGTTGTTGCATTACGAGTGACAATCTGCTGATCCCTCCATATTCTCATGTTTGTCTGTTTTATTACTATAAGTAGTAAGTATCAGGCAGGCAAATGGTTAGACCTTTCTAATATGAACTACACTAGATAGCCTCAGAGTTGCCGAATAGTAGATTTCATATTGTGGCAGGCAATGAGGGCTTCAAGGGTATTAAGTAATAGCAACTAGGCACAAGTCCTATTTTAGGAAAATCAGTGAGAGATTTCTCTCTTACAAGATAGGCTTGTATAGATGTTGTTTATTCATTCTTAAAGGTTGACTTGCAACAAAATTCACATTACAGTTATTTGGTATCAAAAGGTTCACCAAATTTTACTCTGTTGTGTTGTTGGTGCCAACTGCCAAATATGTGGAAATGTGATTACAAGCTCTTAAAAGCTCAAAAACGAAAAGCCGCCGTAGATTGTAATCTATTTATTTCTCTGACGTAGTCATGACAGTTTGGTTATTGTCTTGTCACGTGATGTTCTCACGTGAATTGAAATGCCAATAAAAAGTTCAATATAAAACTTCTTGTAGCACAAGTTTATGATAAATACTTGGGTTTTACCGAAGACCCCGTATCAAATATAGATGCTCGCTACTTTACAGTTTTGTTTCGGCTTGATCTAATCGTCAAGTCATAATCTGATCATGTGACCCAATACTTCACAAATAATTTTTGCAGCATTTTTCTATTATCACAGGTGACCAACAGGCTCGTCTTGATTATCAGACAATGATATGTATTCCTTCGAGGTAAGGTTAAAAAATTAAATGAATTTTTACGGTAAGTTATAAGATATCAGTGCTAAAAGTGACAGCATTACAATGACAATAAAATAGACACGTAAGAACAATAGACATGGTTTTATTGAATGCGTGAAGTATATTTGTGAAAATATTTCGACGAATAAGGTTGCATGAAAGTGTAAACAGAAACCATCTCCCACAACTACGTCACATTGCAGCCGTTTTGGAAAGAGAATCCAAACTACGGCGGTCTTGTGTGGCTGCGATTAACTGTTCGTTTTTGAGCTTTTATGGGCTTGTAATCATATTCCCACATATTTTGCACCTACAACACAACAGAATAAGACATGGTGAATCTTTTGATATCAAATAACTGTAATGTGAATTTTGTTGCAAGTCAACCTTTAAAAATACCTCTATCACTTTTTTTGACCAAATAGCCTTAGTAACTAATTAGCTTATAGGAGGATGTTGATGGTTACACACATTGAAACTAGACCTGCACGATTTGTCTCCCCATGCCAATTCGGTTATCGACCTAAACTTCAATCGAACACCGTTTATAACCGACACACATGAGGACTCACCACGGTGTCAAACGGTGTCACAATTGGTTGTGGTTAACCTGACACCGAGACAACATGAACATCCTCATTTCATGAACCTTAACTTCAGATTTTTGTAATGAAATTTAACTCTTTCACTGCCAACCATGTACAATTTCAAGTATCTACCCAGTGCCAGCCATTTTACCGAAAGCTGCCGACATTGCTTCATGATATGTATACAGAATTTTTTTTCAATCTTTATCTAGAACATGTTTGTTAGGGTACATATTTTATTTTGACAACATTTTAACCAACATTGCTATTCAAAAATTCAATGGATCTATACTTTGTGCGATGATAAAGCTATGTGAAGCTACGATCAATGCGAAGCTAAAACGGTTCTCCACAATGTTCCTTACTTTTACAAAACTATTACTTTCACCACTATCAGAGACAATGCTGCTACTATAATTATCAGTATGACCACGAAAATCTGAATTGGCTATAATGTGATCAACATAACTAATTACCTGTTTTCTGACTCGCACGCGGTACACAAAAATGAACTCACACAAAAAAATGTTCGTTTTAGGTTAGAAAGTTTAAAATTGCTTCGTTGTTTTAGGCTGATTCTTTTAGAGAAGTTTTCGGACAACACTGTCATCTTCGTACAAGTCTTAAAGACCTTGGGTTATGTTGTCAACGAATAATAAAAACAGGTTACTACGTATTGCTGGGAAAGTCGCAATAATGCATCTATGGCAGTGGACCCTAGAAAACGCATAAAAGCGTTTATGGCAGCGGGAGGGATAAATAGCTTTCGAGAATGGATGTGATATCTACGCATTTGTAAAGTAAAGATTAAAAAACCTTTCGAGAGAAAGTAGTGTCAATTTCCATGGAAGATTCCGTGTAACTGCCCAAGCACGCAGACACAGTTTTTATGATATGGAAACCGAAACCGCACCTCAAACTCATACCGGTTAACCGGTGTTTTCGGTTTTGTTCGATGTCAGAAAATTGATCATTCGGCTCGATTAAATATAAACTAACCGCAACCACCGAATCAAACCGAAACATCGTGCAGGTCTAATTGAAACAGCTTAGATCAATCACCTGAATGTGAGAGCATTTTAGCCAATGGAAAACCATCACTTTTCAAAACCACAAAACTGCAAGAGCGTATTATTCCAACAGAGGTTGAGAGTGCGAATGCTGAACAAGATTATGCTGTTGCAATGAAGACTAGTTTCACCCCAGTACTCTCTATACTGTAAAATGTGTAAGTCTATGTGTGTATTGGCTGCAGATCTGCTTGAACAGAATGCTCTACTATGAATGTCATCCTGCTAGCTGTCCCTGTGGTGATAAGTGCCAGAATCAAAGGTTTCAACGTCGCCGCTACCCTAAGCAGGAGCCATTCAGAACAGGAGATGAGAGAGGCTGGGGGCTGAAGGCCAAAACAGACATTAAAAGGGTTTGTCTACACCTCATGACTTGCTTTCAAGTAGATTGGTTTTTGCACAGTGGCACTGATTTGGCTCGGGACGGTTTCACATGCACCAATTGATTTACTAAAATTAGCTAATGAGGTCCCCAGTGATACTAGCAACAAAAAACCCAAGGTTGTTTATCTGTCTTTTAATATACTTTTTAAGTAGCATCTATTTGTCTTAGCAAACCTCCAAAACTATATTAGAAATTCTTGCTCCTAATAACAGTTTATGTTCACAAGTACTTCTTGTTCAGATTCATCGTCCTTGTGCATTCATTGAATATAAATATATGATAACGTTGTTGATAACAAATCATTTGATAGTTCCACACGTATAGCGGTGAATATAGTTCGATATTATAGCAAGGTTTATTTTATGTTTATATAAAGTCTATTTTGTTTCCTGCAGGGTGAGTTTGTCAATGAATACGTTGGAGAACTCATCACAGAGGAGGAGTGCAAACGCAGAATTCAAAAATACCACGAGGAAAATCTTACAACATTTTATATGCTGACGTTGGATAGCAACAGGTAATTATTTGTTACCTGGAATGGTCACAGATAATCATTCGGTCTGAGTGACAAACAGAAACCAATAAATACTCAGCGTTGACAAGCTCTTGCAACCGGTACTTCTACTGAAGTATTTAATGATGCTTGTTACTGAATTTGAGAGCTTTGCAAAGCATGTACTTGGTTACTCAAACCATTGTCACTCTGTAATTCAACTTTATTCGACTGAGAACCAACACACATTTGACTGAGAACCAACACACATTTGACTGAGAACCAACACACATTTGACTGAGAACCAACACACATTTGACTGAGAACTAACACACATTTGACTGAAAACCAACACGCATTTGACTGAGAACCAACACGCATTTGACTGAGAACTAACACGCATTTGACTGAGAACCAACACACATTTGACTGAGAACCAACACACATTTGACTGAGAACCAACACACATTTGACTGAGAACCAACACACATTTGACTGAGAACCAACACGCATTTGACTGAGAACTAACACACATTTGACTGAGAACCAACACGCATTTGACTGAGAACCAACACGCATTTGACTGAGAACCAACACGCATTTGACTGAGAACCAACACACATTTGACTGAGAACCAACACACATTTGACTGAGAACCAACACACATTTGACTGAGAACTAACACACATTTGACTGAGAACCAACACGCATTTGACTGGGAACCAACACACATTGGACTGAGAACCAACACGCATTTGACTGAGAACCAACACACATTTGACTGAGAACCAACACGCATTTGACTGGGAACCAACACACATTGGACTGAGAACCAACACACATTTGACTGAGAAACAACACGCGTTTGTTTTTAAAGACTAACCAAACACTGACTAACGTACAAGTTTCAAGGGGTGGGCCATAAAGGCTGGGAAAAGCAACAGTATCAGCATACCATGCAGGAATGATTAGCTGTCACCTTGTGACCCTAAATGGCTCAGTTGATATACACAACAGGCGTCAGTGCTGCCAGTTATTCATGCCATATTCCACTGTTTTGTAGAGTAATAGATGCCGGACCCAAGGGGAATCTTGCTAGATTTGCCAATCACAGTTGTGATCCGAATATGAAAACACAGAAGTGGTACGTGAATGGAAACTGGAGAGTCGGTTTGTTTGCTCTTAAGGATATCCCTTCAGGTTCGTGGGCTCTGGTTGATATAGATGGACTGTATTTTTATACTGCAATATGTTTGCTTGCATAGTCGTGGTAATCAGCATGTGTCACAAAATGAAAGCTAAAATACCTTTCTTGTTATATAGGTTTTTTGTGAATGTTTTTCATTCATTATTTTGTTTTAATACTTTGTCCTATCAAGTGGAGTGAAAACCTTTGTTAACGATCAATCGCTTAGCTTTATGTGTACACTACTTCTACTTCTACTATCCTGCGCTGCTCGGGTAATAAAAAGGTCTTTGGGCAGAAATTTTATTTGTATTTAACATATAACACCATTTACTATTCTAAATTTCAAACTACATATCATGGGAAAAATGTTTTGTGTAGTTGAAATAAATTAAGAGAGAAAATAAAAACACCTGTAAAGGTTTTCAAACTTTGTCAAACAACTTTTAAACTTCATATCAAGAGGAAAATGTTTCGTGCAAATAAATTTTACAAAATAAAACGATTATAAGGTTTAGATGTAAATGGGAAATAATTAGCAAGTAATAGCTAAATTAAGTTGGTTGTGCTACGATTACAATAAAAGATTATTTGGTAATGACACAATTGATACGAACTGGGAAAACACAATCAAATCCTGAATATGTTGAATTAAAAATAACAATTTTTGCATAGAAGTGTGAGTGTATACGAAAGGTTACTGCTCCACCAGAAGCTATCCATCAAAACTTTGAATACGACGATACTGGTGCCTCTCGATACTGTTACAAATGTAAAAATGAGATAGCGTACTGTCTTTGTCTGACTGAACAAAGAGAGAATGTCGAGGCTCTTCCCACGGAGATAATACAATTGTCAGCGTGAAAAGCAACGCGTTTCATAGAGGTAATAGAATTCATAGTTTCAAATAATACGTCATTTAGCGTGTGCTTATGCTATACGGTATATGATAACAACTTTGATTAATACGCCTTAGATAGCTCAGTGGTAGAGCGCGTGGATGTAAAACTTGTGGGTGCAATTTCCATGAGTTCAAATCTAGCAGAATGGGAAATTTTAATTCCAAGATTTTAATAGCTACAGCTGGACATACACACAAACTTTGAGAAACACACATACATATATATATACATTGTATATATATATATATACATTGTATATACAGTGAGACTCGGATAACTCGCCCTCGGATATCTCGAACACATGGTTAACTCGAACGGATTTGTTTGGTCCGTTCTCACGCAATGATAAATTGCTTTAGATAACTCGACCTCAACTTCGTTAACTCGAACCTTTTTTTGCCCAACGGCTACCGAGACGGTTGTTATCGCTTTAGAATATATTCTAAAGGCTTCTATATTCTATATGGCTTTATTCCAAGCCATAGAGATAAACAACAACTTTTAGTAGTTCTTAGGCGTCATTATTACCACCATCGGCAAAATATTTTCGTTAACGACTTTTCTAAAGGTTTGCAAAAAATCAAATTTTGCCAAACATCCGCTTGGGGATAGCCCTCTGCAAGCATGGAGAACCCAGGTAACCTTCGGATAAACTTTAAGAAAAATCGGCAAAACTGTTTTTTGTTAAAACGCTCAAAAGAAAAATATGTATTTTTTTCTGAGAGTTTCAACCCGCGATCAGGTTTTGCCTATTTTAATCTGAAAACGTCCTGGCAGTCACATCACCTAAAACGAACAAACGAATCTCAAGTAATACAAGGAAAATATTTATACTTTCTGATAGAAATTGTTAAAACATTACATGAGAGGTCCCTTAACTTGCAACAAGCAATCAATGCTTTTGATTTATATATAGTTTGTATATGTACTGATAAATACAATAATACATGCACTTGTGACAGTGTTCTCATAACTTGAACGCTCTGATAACTCGAACACTTTCTCTCGGTCCCGTGAAGGTCGAGTTAGCCGAGTTTCACTGTATATATATATATATACAGTGAAAACACTATATATATATATATATATATATATATATAGTACTAGATACTATAGCAATGTAGTCATTTGTGATAATGAAAGCCATTGATCCTTTCTTGCCTCAGATGTGTATAACTACAATAGAAGAGATGGAGCTCATGAAATTGAAAATGATTTACTGTTTTTTATATCTAACGATGAGATTCCCTTGTTCTACATACACTACAGTCTACACGCACGCCTTTCATTTCACACGTGTATCTACATCCTTAGTGTCATGTGTGCTTACAAGACTATGCTCCTTGATGTGAGCACATATACTTCCTAGTTTCCATAACATACCAACGCTGATTTTGGTTCACAAAGGATAGCAAAAGCCGCAGTGTAGCAAGTTCACTATGCACACTTCACATTGCATTGTGAAGTGTGCATAGTGAAATCTATGTAATCACATCATGTCTATAAAGGTTATGCCTATGTATGGTAGCCTTTATTACGTTACACCTATTCCTAGTACTGTAGAATTTTGCCTACTCTACTTGAAGGAGCTGAATTGACCTTCAACTACAACCTTGTCAGTGTTGGAGAGAAAAAATTAAAATGTCTTTGCAAGGCACCTTCCTGTAGCGGCTTCATTGGTGAGCGTTCTGTCAAGGTTAGTGTTTTCCAGTCAGTAGTGATCGTAAGGTCAGGGTGATTACAAGGAGTGACAACTCCGCATACCATACACTATGTTAGCAGTATAACTATAAAAAGCTCGACTATCAGCACTTGCTTCAGTATACTACTGTTTGAAATGCATCAGTTGTGGCCAACGAAGTTCATCGGTACAAAGTAATCTTGACAGAGACGGGAGCGTGTTTGTGTGTGTAATGTTGATATCGATTAGTTCAGTGGGTAGAGGTTATGCTGATATGTTACTTAATTGAACAAATGGTTGATCAGACTTGAGCAAACCATCTCCTTAGCCGAGTTGTATTGTTTGCTATAATATGAGCCATATACACGGTAATAGCTAATGTAACATCCATATAATAATGTCTTTGATAGAGTTGCATTGGATATTACAGGCAGAAACTGGTTGATCGGTTACAGAATCAATCACTATGTTTCCATGATGGGCATTGCTTCGGAGTTGCGCTATCTCCGAATCATGGAAACGGCGTCTTCGCACTGAAATCACTGCACACTGATCAGTGCGAAGCCAGTGCAAATTCGCATCAAGGAAACAGCGATTGCGCAGTGGCTGCGCATAGCTCTCATGCCGTGGAGACGGATTCTTCGAGGGCCATAAACTAGCACAAAGGGTATCCCGATAATATTGTTTTCTTCTATTTTTCCGATCTTCTTTCACCTAAATGTAATTATGGTCTGCACCCACGAGGATGATGAGGTGATTACTTTCCTAGACTTTATTATCGATGCCAACACTTTTCAAAAAAAAGGTGACAAGTCCTAAATTAACTTTTAAATAATATATTACTTAAAAATACTTGTTAAAAATATATTGCTTTGTAAAATTTGTGTTTAGGTTTGCAACACCTCGTGAATGTGTATTGTAAATAAAAGTATAATGACGACAGAAGCATAAAAAGACTGTTTCTGACGTTCGGTATCCGTGATCGATTCTATTTCTCCATCAGGCGATTCGATTTATACAATGTCTCTTCTCTGCTAATTTGCTGAAAACCACTCCGCAGCATGGAAACGTACAATCCCCTCGACTTCGGAGGGGGCTGCTTCGCAGTACTGCGCACCATGGAAACATAGTGATAAATAAATAGTGCCCCATATATATCATTGTTTGCTCTTGTATGGCTTGCTTCTTGTGGTTGTATTGGGATGCTATGTTAGTGTTCACTTGTGAGCATCTGGTTAATGGCGGATTTGATAGGTGTATTGTGCCATGGGTAGGTAATTCCTGCCGCATTCGGATGCATAAGCGATGAAGGTTTATATGTAGCTGCATTGGAAAAGGTTTATAAGTAGACTCATTGTATGTCGTAGCTACGAACTGATTCTAACTTAAGGTTGGTTATCTTTATATAAGATCAAGGTATTCATCCGGGTTATATCTTTAACAGCCTGTCAATGAGAAAGTAGGAAAGCGGAAAAAAGTAAAGAAAAGGCATCCGAGACTGAAACATGATGACTGGTGCTTCCGTTGTCTAGATGGTGGAGAGCTGCTCATGTGCAACAGGAACAAGTGTCACAGAGCATACCATCTCGCTTGTCTTGGGCTAGAGAAAGTGCCCTACGGTAAGTAGCTTTCTTACTGTCTAACAGCTGTCTTAGGTTATTCCGTAGCGATATGGGCGTTTTTAGTAGACGGACTCTCTTTCAAGCGGAGTGACATTAACTGGTTTAGATACAACAAGCAATTTGCTAACTTTCCTTCAACTTGTCATAAATCGCTAAATAAGTATGCATTGGGAAGCCGAGAAATGTTTCTACTCGTAATTATCTATTGCTCGCAATTAACCTGCGATGATATTATAGCCTGTGCCCTGCTTTGTAATTTGTTGGAGCTTTCGTTTTTTTTATTTCATTCTCAATTTAAAGGCATACTTTTATCTTGTAACTATATTTAACGATGTTGCATAATAGCTGATTGCGTTCATTACTTTGATTGCTACATTTTGCAGCAAAAATTGGCTTTTTGTGTGCAATAGAACAGTCGATCCATTGTAAGCCGAGTTAAGATAAGTGCAAAGATGCTATCAACTAATACGCTATAAATCTGCAAATTTATACGTTTTATAATAAAAATCTATCAAATGCTACAAATATATATTCAGGAACAAGTGACATAAACCAACCATATTTATAATACATGCACAAGCAAAAGTTAACATTTTTCAAACAAAAATATTTGCATCGTTTGCTCGGCCAGTTGCATTCTGATTTTTGCTTTCGTTCGAAACGATTTCATCATCTGGCTGTTTAACACCGTCCACAGTGTCTGACCTCAACTCTTTTTCTGCACTACTGAACTAGTCATTATTAGTGTCCAAATGATTTTTTGAGCAGAGCAAAACTTTTAAGCGTTGCATTTTGCCCAAATAATGATAAACTGTTAGTCCCATGGGCGCCAAGCACAACTTTTAGCCTAAAACTAGTCGTTCATTAACCATTTTCCGGATATCAAGATCACATTACACAAAGAACTACTAATAGTCTGATATAGTTATTAATTATTTCTATGGTGTTTTCAAAGTTTTAACGAAAAAGCGAAAGAATAAATTGTTACTGTTATAACCGAGTCATTATTAGTACAATTTTGTGGACACTTTTCTACTGATCACTTGCGATTATGGGTTCGTAAAGATCAAAGAATGTCAAAGTGGTGGTCGAATAGAGGTGGCGTTCAAATAAAGCTGGGGTTCAAATAGAGGTGGCATTCAAATAAAGGGGGGTTCGAATAGAGGTGGCGTTCAAATAGGGGTTTTATGGTAACTAGATGAATGCACAGCATTGTACAGGTAATAAAAGTTTTTGCGCAGAAAATCTATTTTTAACTAACATATACAACATTTACTATTCTAATTTTTAAATGAGTGTTTGTCTATTTCTGTGTGCTGTGTTTATTCCTGTCTAATTCATACTTTACCAGCCGCAGTGCCTACTACAGAACTATACTGATTGCAATGGTCTTGTTGGCCATAGGTCTTGAGTTTTAGCATCTTGGTCTGGTATGCCTTCACACTAGCTGCTGAAATGCCCGGCGTTGTTCGGGTAATAAAAAGTCTGCACAAAAAATTTATTTTTATTTAACATCAACCATTCTAACTTTTAAACTTCATGTCATGAGCAAAGTGTTTTGGCCAGTTTAAATAAGATGAAAGAAAAAATAAAACAACTGTAAAGGTTGCAGTTGTTTAAAACTTTAAAGATGAAATAATTAGCAAGTAACGGCTGGATAGTCTGTTCTGCTACAATGATTACAATGAAAAATTATTTGATATCAATACAATTAATACGAACTGAGAAAACAAAATAAAAATAATGAATGTTAGATATAATAATAACAATGACTATATAGAAAGAAGTGTGTATACAAAAGGTTACTGTAGCAGCAGAACCTGACCATCAAAACTTTGGAATTGACAATACTGGTACAAATGTAAAAATGAGATATCAAACTGTCTAATACACGGTCTGATCAAACGGAGAGAGGGCATAGAGGCAATTCCTCAAGATAATACAACTGTCCACGTGAGAAGTATTTAGCTTTTACAGATTTTGAGATTACCATTAGGAAGAATTGAAAATTGAAAGGCTTTGATGGCGCATTTGAAAATTTACTAATTAAAAAACGTAATGGATTTTGATGTGGTTATTGAAAAACTTCCAAAAGAAAAACAAACGCAAAAAGTAATATTAATAATACAGTGTGTATATTTAGATTGTAACTTGCAATCGCGATAAGGATGGATAATTAACAATGATAGGAACGGCTTAAGCTGTGGTTGAGGGCCTGCGTTTGTAGACTTGCAATTTGAATGTCGCGAGTTCAAATCCAGTGCCATGCAGATTTTTTATTCCTAGATTTTAATCACTATATCTGGACACACGGATGACAGAAAACAAAAAACACAAACTTTGAGAAATATATATATAGATTGCTTAACATCTGACTGTTTTGCAGGTAAATGGGACTGTCCTTGGCACCACTGCGATGACTGCGGTAAATCAGCCTCCATCCTCTGTAGCGAATGCCCAAATTCCTTCTGCAATGAGCATCATTCTCGGAACATCCAGCAAATTCAAGGCTTCTGGTTCTGCCGTTCCCACACCGCCAATGACATATCTACAATCCTAGCTAAACGCGAAACCGACATGAAATCTCAAATACATTCGGCTCCCTCCACGCCGGGCAGTTCAAGTACTGATGCATCAGTTGAAGGGAACACTTTTGTAAATCCTCTAGTGAGCAGCAACAGCCAGCTAAGCAAGGCACCGACACTTATTCGATAATAGACTTACTTTTAACAAGCGATTACTGATTGACCCGAACATTAGTATGATTTGTAGTCTTAGTTGTTTACAAGTTTTTATTGCTCATTGATCGTTTTATATGAGACTCATAAAACATTTAATACCGATATTTGTTTTTATAAAATTCTATTTAAACTATGACAGGATCTTGCACATTTTCTTGAGGTGCATTGAATGATTCCATAGCTATGTCACTAGACCAAAGTCTCTTTTTTATTATATAAAGCACAGTCGCTAGGAAGAAAGCCACTGCGAGGAATAAGAACAGTCTATCGGTCATCTCCTTTCTGCCATATTTTGTCAATAAACTTCGAGAGTTCTTAATATGGCCTTGCATATTCTTTAATTCTTCATTGGTCAATGTGATTCCCTTGGAAGAGTTTGCTAAAATAAATATTAAAATAATATCAACAGAGTAGAACCTGGCACTAGCTCTTCCATGTCTCTCATTGCTACTCCTACTTCGAAGTTCGTTAGATGAGGCAGCAACATTCAAAGTATGACTGAACCGAATTCCTAACAGATCAACTGGAAGAATGCCCTAGCCAGAGCATAAAACTCAACATGTAATATTCTGTTTCCTTATTCAGTGAGCAGAACGGTGCATTTGTAGAGGCTTGTTTATGCTAGAGAATATTACATCTCCAATTGTGGCTGCTTAAATCATGTTTAACTATAGTAGTGAGTGTGTGGTTTGTTTAATTAGGTTCTGGTGAGTCGAAGCCAATTCTTACTCAACTGACTCGTAGCTGAAACTAAGAACCCAGACCGTTTTTGCGGTCGTGACAATCGTCACGTATGCCGATAAAGCATAAAATAACCAGTATCACAGTTGCAGTAGACGCTCCTATAATGTAAACTTACTTTTATGTAAATCCCAGTGAGTGTAAACAATTTATCTAAAGCTGCATCACATGGTAAAAAATTCTGTATAAGGTGTCAAGTCGGGTGCGAGTATTCAAATAACGGGAGTCCATAGTCAGCCTTAAAATTATCGTTTTTCCTCTCCAGAGAAAATGACGTGTGGAGTATCTATTGCATGTACCCTGGCACTCTTGGTTGCAGTGAGAGATCGTATGGTGCACCGATGAAGCACAGAGACCAAGGAGCTGCACGAGACAGTCGATTGCCACAGGTGTTGAGAGTGTTGGTCTACCAAGCTAATATCACGGGTCCCATTGAAAGCAAGCTTTTATCTTATCCTCTAACTCTGGCTTTTGACAAACAGACGGACACAGCTCCTCTAGTGAGCATGTATTTTTTCTATGCGCTATAAACCTTGCTGTGGAGAAAAAATCTATTTAAATTGACATTGGAGGGGTGAGATCCATTAGCGTGAAATTACAGTAATCATGGACGAAAACCAAGTGATTAGAAAAAGGAAAAAGTTTTTGACACAAACCGATAACACCACAGTTAATGTACGATCATTAAATTAAGAATATGATTCGAGTTTTTTATCTTTTGGAAGGACCAAAGGGGTGAGTTTGGGAAGACCTTGGAACAGACTAGGCGATTTAAATGTATTTTCCTGTTTGTAAAACATGAAACCCTTATAACATAGACGTTCTCGGAATGGTTATTTACGTTATAGAGGCGTCTACTGCATTCTGAAATACCAACAAGAGATCGATTGGTGCAAATGTTAATGTCAGTTTAGCGAACTGGATGTCATGGGTTCGAATCCCATCTATAGCAAACTTTTATCTTAACCTCTAACCTGACTCTTACTATAGCAAAGATTGTAATCATATCTCATGAATATTGAAGTAGCTAGTAATTAGAAAGGTAGGTGAGAACTTACAAAGAGTTTCAATAGTATCACTGCTTCTCTGCAGGTGTTCAGCCATCATTCTGCTCGTGTGAACTAAACTGTCAGTTATCGAACTGCTGCCCTTTGCTGCCGATTGCTGTAAATTTGTCACATCAGCTAATAATGTATGAAGTTGACACTCGCAACAACATTGTTTAAAATTGTACAGATAAATAAATAGGCAGAAAGCATCGTCATATATGACAAAATTATTACACAGGGCGCTTGCAGTTTTGTGGAACAATTGTATTCGTGTTTTTACTACTAAAAACTTGCTAAGCGTGAAGCCATTTCTTCGATATAAAATACAGGCTGTTTGAGATTGTTTCATATGATTAAATTTTTTAAGTTTGCTGCACCATACTTGCATTGAAATTATCCATGCACGTGAAATTCATTTCACATGATTGTAGCAGGTCAAAAATTAAATATAATCTCATTTGACCAACTTAGTAGACAGGACATTGTTTACCCTCAGCTAGAGAAATTGGGTCAACTATTCTCGCTCACTAGCGTGAAAACATCTGAAATAGACATTTTATGGTAATCTAATGTACTGTGACTTTTCAAGCAAGAAAATATTTGTATTGCAATGGAAAACTCAACCGGTGTTTCAATACCTCACTAATAAAATCCCTGAATATCTGAGAAACTTTAACAGAATAATAAAATACCTTGTCGACAATACGCTTTCTCGTGCTCAGTGCTGTACTACCAGACCCAATAAGAGCTGTCTTCTCCCGCTGCTCAATGACAGCCAATGCATTCAGATGCACTCTTTTGAACATAATGTTGGCTCTAAAATATGGTAAAGCCATACATTTAGGTATGTCTTATCGCAGCTATCAAGCAATGATTCTTAAGTCGGTGCATTACCATATATATTTTCTGCACCATAGGGTGCGCTATATCATAGGGCCCACCATATCAGTTCCGTGATCTAATTTTGTACTTACCCAAAATAAAAGACACTTCACATTATAATAAAACACCTTTTAAAACATAGGTAAAAACAACAACACAGGCCAAACTGTGAATTTAATCAGCTTTATTGGATAAAATATTCACTCTTCTTCCCACATTTCGGGTTCCTCCTCAACATCGTCTGAGACAGATTCGTCAGACAGTTGCGGTATGACTACCTACTTTGACAAATTCTTTTTCAAGAGCTCTGACAATAAATGCTGGCTTTAAGTTAGACCAATCGTCCACAATCCACACACATATAACGGTGTAACTTGTCCATCACCGCCTCTCAGTTTAAAGTGAGCCTCAGAAGCATGTCGCTTTACCGATGTCGTTTTAGGGGGTTTCTTAAACGAGTAAATAGCAATTAACAGCACACCTCCGTTGTAGCCTATACTTAGCAAGAGTTTTCATTGTTCAATCGGAAAATGGTCGGCAGAGCAGTGACCATGGTGTACTTACCAAAAGCGCACAACAGATTTTAAAAATCAGTCCACACAGGGCGCACAGTATTAAAGAACGCACAGCGAATTTTTTTTAGAAAATTTTATGCTTTCAAGTGCACCCTATGGTGCAAAAAATATGCTACCATAATACTAATAATACATATGCTATGTATTATTTCAACACAGCATTGAGATGAATCTGCAAAATCGTTATCAGGTCATTGATAGGGCCTGAACTCATCTTGTGACGAATAACAAACAAATCACAAGGACATGTGTATAGATATCTTGGCCTTAGCCACCCTCAAAAATCTTTCCTGTTGGTGTTCTACTGTGACTATCAATGGTACAAAGTATAGCCGGCAAACAGATTGAACATACCATCAAATATGTTAACTCGTGCACACATGTTACATGATAGCGCATAAACCAAAACTCACTGCCGTAACTCCTGTTTCCATTTCTTAACAAGACTATCCAATGCAGCTTTGTCAGTTTCTTTGTCTACCAGTACAGCATCATTCTCTATTTCCTAGAACAAGAAATACATCTACGTACTACACAATTACGATAAAAAAGGCTACTGTATCTGTCTAGCAGATATATGACAAAAAACTATCAAACAGCATATGAAAGCTTAACGTTCAGATCTCTAAACATTTGGAACCATTTAAATTAACAGGCGGATTCGGAGAAATAGAACAAGCATAGAGCAGACACAAATAGTCCGTAGCTAGTAACTTACCACAATCTTTGACTTGAATGCGAGGATACACTCTTTGGCACGAGCAATTAACTTGCTCACATGCTCCTTTAGATTCTCATCCTCTTTCTCTGTCGCCATCTGTACATCCTGTCATATAAATTATGTATGTATATTATATATATATAAATCTCAGTGTTTGTCTGTTGGTCGTCATTGTGCGCATACTCATGTGCAGGCCAAGCTTTAATGGCTTCACGAATCTGTTAGCACGCTGAAAAATAATGACTGTGTGCGAGATCATGACTATTCCTTTTTCCTAATGTTGGCTCAAGTTATAATAACCACTCTTATTATAGTAAAGTTACAAGCTTGAAGGTTGACTTGCAACAGAATTCGCATTTCATTTATTTGGTGTCAAAAGGTTTATCACCTCTTACTCTGCTGTGTTGTAGGTGAAAAATATGTGGAAATGTGAATGTAAGCTCTTAAAAGCTCAAGAACAAACTGTTAATCGCAGCCATCAGAAAAACGCCGTAGGTAGGAATCCCTCTCCAAAACGGCCCAAATGGGACGTAGTTGAACAAGATGTGCTTCTGTTTACACCTTCATGCAACCTCATTTGTTGAAATATTTTCACAAACATACTTCCCGCATTCAATAAAACCGTGTCTATTGTCCTTACGCGTCTATTTAATCATCATTGTAATGCTGTCACATTGAGCACTGATATCTCAAAACCTAACCTAAAATCCAGTTTAATTTTTTACTCTTAGCTCGACGGAGCGCATATCATCCTCTGATAAACATGACGAGCCTATTGGTCACCTGTAATAATCGGAAGATGCTGCAGGAATTGTTCGCACCGTTTGGCAGGAAGTATGGGTCACATGATCAGTTGACAGCTAGATGATTAGACCAAGTTGAAACGAAACTGTAAAGTAGCGAGCATCTATACTTGATAAGGGCTTTCCGGTTGAACCCGAAGTGTTTGTCATAAACTAGTGCTACATGTTTTATATTGAGCTTTTTATTGGGCTTTCAATTCACGTGATAACATTACGCGTCAAAACAATAATCATGTCGAGTTGAGTTCGTCATCAAAATAAAGAGATTCCATCCTACGGCCATTTTTTTAACTTCATTTTTGAGCTTTTAAGAGCTTGTAATCACATTTCCACATATTTTGCACCTACAACACAACAGAGTAAGACATGGTGAATATTTTGATACCAAATAACTGTAATGTGAATTTTGTTGCAAGGCAACCTTTAAGTTATTCAAATTCATTGAATAAAGAAACTTAGCCAATTAAAAATCAATTTTCTATGCAAAGACTTTTTTATTATTCCGTGCAACGCCGGGCATTCAGCTAGTATTCACCAGTCTTTAGCCAGTCCTAAAATTTGTTACTTACTGCACAATAATAACAAATGCATGTGGTGGCAATGCAAAATTAAAATGTAAAAAGTTGACCGGCTCAGCTTAGTTGTGTACTTTAATGCTGTTCAATCGGAGGGTACATTCCTACCTGAATTGCAGCATTCGCCGCAAGAGACAGCTTGATTAGTTCATCTTCCTGTTTCATTTTGATTGATGTCTAAAGAACAGGCCTGAAATTTAACAAGTCCGACGTCACTTTTGTGTTCAGAATCAAAAATATGAAAAAGTAAAAAGAGATGATGAGGGCACTTAATACATGTTCAAATTATTATAAACAGTTCTTTGAGAAACAACTACTAAATTAGGTGTTACCAATTGCAAGATCACTATTATATCTCAGTCACGGCAACTTTACATTACACTCTTATGCTTTCAATCTCCTACATGTTTCCCAGTTGCCCACCAAATCAATTTAAAAACCCTGTTCTCAATAAAATATGACTTCAATAATCTTATAATTTCAAATTGCTATTTATTTTGTAATAGAGAAAGGCAGTGAAACAATATAGCAGTTTCAAGTGAGGGAAATCTTATAATGGTAGTGATTTACTGTCTTTATATATAGATAATGGAAACAGAGATAAAACATTTCTTCCCTCCTATGACTACCCAACCTATTGACCTATTTTAAAGTGAAAAAGTCAGGAGATATTATTTGCAAGTAAACTAAAGAAGTTTGTCAAAGATTAGATAAGACTGCAGATCAAACGTTTCAAATAATCGATCCAGTTAAAAAGATTTGGGAGAAGAGACAAAACTCTGACGCTAGTGAAGCTTCGATTAAGACATAAAAATTAGGATCACACATTTAAATAGAAGATCTAAAACTTTCAGTATGCTGACATACAAAACTGAGCGTATCATAAAAAAATATGGCACACAAAAGCGTTGGTAGGAAGAAGTTTATCATCTTCCTAACAACCTGACTGAGCGAGTTACATCTTCAGCGAAACAGCTGCCAGAAGAGAGGACAATTGACTATATCTAAACAACAGTGTAAAACATATAAATAAGTGTAAAACATCTGTCTTTACAGTGCACTATCATGACACTGTAGGCCAGGACATTCTTACGCACAATAAAACTCTTTACATGCCGAGTATGCAATAAGAAATTATTACACGAAACAATGTTAAATATTTTTACTATAATTACATTGTATATATTATATGAGTTAAGCCTTTGCACAAGAAAATTCTGCTGTAAAGCTAACTAATGTGAGACATTGAAGAGCCTGTCTTGAGTGCCTAAGAAAGGTGCTAACAGTGATGACCAAGGTAAGTATAAAGCTAAATGACCATGAATGAATATTAAATGAATATTACCACAATATGCTTCAGTGATAAATAAGAGTGAATACTTCAAGCATTGCAGTTTTATGTCATCTAAGTTTATGCGCAATATAAAAATAATAGTGATTTAATTTGGTACATTATTCAACACTTTTACATCTAAAACATATTTTAATTGTTGCACCCAACTAATACGATCTTGATGTGCCAATTGGCTAAATAATATTTATAAATTTCTTCCACATTCACAATAATCGCTATATATTGGATGATATGCATTTATTAATATATTACCGCATATGAATGTTGAGAAAATGATTGCTGTTACAATATGACTTTGCAGACAAGCGAAGAATCTGATTACATCATGAAAGCTCTTAGGCTGAGTGCTTTTTCTCCGCATAACCTGCTGGCATATTTTTCAATATAACCCATTCAGTTAGCTATTAAAGTAAACTGATGCAGTGCAAGCAACTATTCAATCCATTAACCAGATTATACCACAAAACCTAATAGCCTGAATTTCATTGCGATCGCCCTGGTTATAAGATAAAAAAAGAAGACAAGATAGTTATCGCTAGAGGATATGGTAGCCTTAGCGCTTAAGTGTACCAGTTAGCCCAAAATATAATATCAGCACAAGCAAAAATAAATCTCAGTCTTTTTACAGGCTTTCTGAACTAATACAACAGTGCATATATGAAAAGTATTAGATCTGATCGTGAACCTAGCACTGTTTTTAGTTGTAGCACAAAACAAACTGATAATCATTTACATGTAGCTAATTTTTTCCCATATCATTCAGTGTAACATAGACCTATGAATAGCACGTGTTCTGAGCTGTTAGATTGGTGTGGATTAGTAGGCATCCCATGTCGGACTATTGTAGCAGACTGAAAAATCTGCAGTTTAGTTCTCATCATAAATAAAATCTTCTAGTTTTCAAAATATCACAAAGAGAAAGTGAAAGAAAACTAAAACGCTGGTTTATTTCTGAATATATATATATTTATATTTTAAAAGTTGGTATTTTAACTGATAAAATTTTTAAATTAAATCTATTTATACCAATATAATAATTTTTTTACCATCATGTATTTGCCGTCAATTATTTTGATGTTAGAACACAAACCAACTGTTGCAGACAAAAATGATCGCGATGCAAGCTTCAACCTGTGACATAAAGGCCTTTTATTACGCAAAAAATAGATGTATGATATACGATGCCGACAATTAGTCATCGCGTAAAGGTGAGACAAAAGCTCTTCCATTGGCCACCATTTTAATACATTTTCATCATCTAGTTGCTACACAACGAGTTTTGCTTAACCAATATGGCAGATAACTTTGAGGCTGAAGCCGATTCTACAAATGGAGCGTCTGTTAGGGAATTACACCAATTGGCTTATGCGCAACTTGTGGAATGCGCTAACAAGAAATTCCTCATTCACACAAACAAAAAATCTAAAAAATTGGGCATAAAGGTTAGTTATTATTATAAGTGATTAAAACCTATTAATGCATGTTCTGCTTTTATGAATAAAGATTCTGAACGGACCATTTATTAATAACACGGTTCTCGAAATGAGCCATTTTAACATAATTATACAGTGTTAAAGCTGTTTCTAGTCAATGTTTTCCACTGATATGGAAAATATCATTCAGTCCAATTTTATGACTTGAAAATGTTGACAGAACCTGGTATTTAGTCAAAATTTCATAAAAATATTATGCAAACACCAATCTGTAATATTATTTGCTATTGCAATAAAAGTTTGTGCTGTAAGTAAACCTTCAAGTGATTAGCAGTATAATGAATGATAAATCATATTGATAGAGGAAAGAAAATAACTCTGTTTTATTTTGTAAATTAATTCAATAATTGGAAAACCTATGAAATTTGTAGAAATTTCATTTTCAAGTTTTTTCCCTTTTTAACACAATTACTATTATTTGATGATATGGTTACTGACAAAGTCATGAGATGTTACAACATAAAAAACTTGATACTGTTTTCCGAATTTTACTTATTTAACCGCAATTGAAGTTTATACTTATATTTTAAACTGGTTGATCATGGCTTATCTAGTTTAAATATCTCTGCATATAATATATGTTGCTCTAGAACAGTGTTCTCTAAAATAAAAACCCCATAACTGAACGAAAGTATTAGTATTTTGGTTTTTGTCGTCTAATAGCTGTAAAATTCAGTTATGTTACTCGTAAAACAAAGTTCTGTTGTGCAAGCTTGTGAAATACCCATCGCCCTCCATCAAGATTTTAATCTGTGCTTCAAACAGTGAACCTGTAAAAAAGTTGGTACACTTTGTGCACTGGGTAGCCCTCATTAGAACATATGATAGTCGTGTTTGCTAGTATGATAGTAGTAGCTACAAGATATGATGACATAGATTACAAAACACAGTAGCCATATTGACAAGATCCAAAAGTTTCGATCATATAATATACTCTTGTGACTACAACATAAAAATGTTTCATGTAGGCTTTCAGCAGTATTTTTAGTGCAGTTTAAATTGACAAAATAATCACTTTTTTTCAAAGTCCCTCTGGTGTAGCAAAAATATCTGTGACTAGCTTATATATGTAATATTACTCATACTGACTGATACCCTACCCTACAACCCAATAGACAATGTATTATAGTGTTTTCACATGTTTACATATTTCATGTTTCATAGTAGTTCTGTTGTAAATTTTTTTATTGCTCACACCTATTTAGCATTCTTTATACTTGTGTTGTACAGAGCCATGGTGACGGGCTTCACTCAACCATCTTGAGTTACTTATTCAATAAACAGTGACTACCAAGTTACTCTCATACACAACTATCAATAACAATCAAGCACTAAACAACATAACATTACAATATAGAGTGATTATTTGTCTCAGGTGCTAAATTACGTCTTAAAAAATCTGTTTAAATTAGCACTAAAAGTAATAAAAAGAAGTTTAAATAGTCGTAGAAGCCGTTCATTTTTTTCTATATTCCACATACACTGATCCCACTCGTATAACCAGTGAAGCAATATAACTATTCTTCTACTTCCATTAGTATTAAACCAGCTCAAAACTTTGTCAGATAATTTACAGAAGTATTTACAGCTAAAGTAACAAAACACAAACAGTACGCTCAATAGTCATCGTTGTACGTACGGCCAACCTGACAAATTTCCTAGATCAACCTTGACCTTAGTTTAACGACAATTGCTAGCTTTCGTGGTTGGGCGTTTACAATGTCTTTACGTAGTTAAAATTGTGTCAGATTGACTTTCACCTTCCAAAAACCCACTTCAAAAAGTAGTTAGGGTTACTTAACCACAACAATTCTACTTCACCATGTTTTACTTTGTTGGTGACTCCCATTGGTGACTTTTTCTTTCCTAGAGGTTTAAAAAACTCCAAAATAGTATTTCAAACTATTGGTAAAATCCGTTTTTTGCTTGCTGAATAATAACTAATCATTTAATTATTAATAGAATTTATACTTCTCTGTTAGTTTAAACTGATATAAAAGTCCTCCAGCCAATATTTAATTTTAGCACTAGCTCTAAGCTTCAAAAAGTGTAAAAAAATTCAGCTCAATGAAAATGTATGCAAATTTTCGGAACGCACGCCGCCACCGAAAGTGAGGCTTCATATAAAACAGTGTTTACACGATGGTCCATACTCTTCTTTGTTCTACCAATGATATACAGCCCCCATGGGGAGCTGTATGTAATTGGTTCTACTCAAGATGAGCTTATTCATAGCATCTACGTTTATCAACGTTTGTATCCTCATTCCTCACCGTTCAAACAGTCAAGCTAAACCTGGGCTAACTTACATATAGTACGTGTACTAAATGATCTAGGAATTAGGTATACGTGCCGTCTTCATAATACAGTGACAATACATAAACAATACAATACAGAAACAGTGACAAAAGGTTCTTACCGCGCCTTGTTAACGATGGTTTGTCGACTCATAAGAAACGCTGCGCCTTAAGTCTTTCATAGTTCATGTATATAGGCAGACTTGCTAGATCATTTAATACATGTAGTTAACCAGGTTTATTTTGATTTGGTAGTTTCTGTGTTTCAAACTGGTATGCATTTTTCTAGTCAGTACTTGACGACATACTATATATCGCATGTCGCTAGGTTTCTTACTCATATATGGAACATTAATTCATGTACTGTGGCGGGATCGTATCTGTGATGGGGAATATCCATAGATATATATACCTATATAGGTATATATATCTATAGGTATATATATATATATATATATCTATGGGAATATCCCATAGCTTCATCATTGGCTAGTTCATCGAACTGTACGTTTTGCGGAGGTGCAAGTGATAATCGTCAGTATGACTTATTGATAATAGATGTATTCCACGATAACATTTGCGTACTTATGCGGCATGCAGCAACTCCTAATGTAATCAACTGGCGTGAGTAAATAACTGCAAATTTGGTTATACAAGCTTCGCCCGCATTATCTTACAAGCTGATTTTTATTTGTTATCTCCTAAGCGCATCAAGCAGTATGCCACTTCTTAGCTCATGCTTTATATTTCCATCTGACGTCTGCATAATCAACGATCATTGTTTATTTATTCATTGTTTTATTGAAATATACATGAATCCAAAAATGACCAGTCGTATTGAAATTATATTTCTTTTAAAAGTAACAAGTACGAAAAACAAAAAAGCTGTAGAACGAATAAATTAGAAACACTTTCTGTGGACAATTGATGGGCCAGACTCGTCATACTCGGCTTTGCTAATCCACATCTGTTGGAAGGTGGAGAGTGACGCCAAGATGGAACCACCGATCCATACAGAGTACTTCCTCTCTGGTGGCGCAATAATTTTAATTTTCATGGTGCTTGGTGCCAACGCAGTGATCTCCTTTTGCATACGATCAGCGATACCGGGATACATGGTGGTGCCACCAGACAGCACAGTGTTGGCATACAGATCCTTACGGATATCAACGTCACATTTCATGATAGAGTTGTATGTGGTCTCATGAATACCGTTGGACTCCATACCGATGAAGGATGGCTGGAACAAAGCCTCTGGGCACCTGAATCGCTCGTTTCCAATGGTGATGACCTGACCATCAGGAAGCTCGTAGCTCTTCTCAAGAGATGAAGAAGATGCTGCAGTTGCCATTTCTTGTTCGAAGTCCAGGGCTACGTAACACAGTTTCTCCTTGATATCACGAACAATCTCACGTTCGGCTGTAGTGGTGAAAGAATATCCTCGCTCTGTGAGGATTTTCATTAGGTAATCGGTAAGATCACGTCCAGCCAAGTCGAGACGGAGAATGGCGTGAGGAAGAGCATAGCCCTCATAAATTGGTACAGTGTGGGTAACACCATCACCAGAGTCCAATACAATACCAGTGGTACGACCAGATGCATAGAGAGAAAGCACAGCTTGAATAGCGACATACATGGCAGGTGTGTTGAAGGTCTCAAACATGATTTGTGTCATCTTTTCTCTGTTGGCTTTGGGGTTGAGGGGGGCCTCTGTGAGCAAAACTGGATGTTCCTCGGGTGCCACTCTCAATTCGTTGTAGAAGGTGTGATGCCAGATCTTCTCCATGTCATCCCAGTTGGTGACGATGCCGTGCTCGATAGGGTACTTGAGAGTTAGGATACCTCTCTTAGATTGAGCTTCATCGCCGACATAGCTGTCTTTTTGTCCCATGCCAACCATGACACCCTAACCAAAATAATGGGATATATTATGGTCCAGCACTTACAAAAAGTAAGAAACCGAGAAACAGTCGTACTAAAAATGTAAAACTGTTAATCAGTTAGAAAATTTCAAACATGTCAGTAGCTAAAAAAGTAACTTACTTGATGTCGTGGTCGTCCAACGATTGATGGGAAAACTGCTCTTGGAGCGTCATCTCCAGCGAAACCGGCTTTGCACATACCAGATCCATTATCAACAACCAAAGCGGCTACCTCATCTTCATCACCCATTGTGTTTTGTGTGGATTTGCTAGCGCGAACGTACGAGAGAACTGAGCAGTGAATCTATCCCAACTGATGCGGCTGGATAGTAGCGGCCGGCTTTTAATACTACTTACTAACTACCGCTATCCATATATGGATAGGACAGTCATTTTCGCTTTCCATATAAGGTAATGTTTTGCGCTTAAACCTGCAAGCTCCGCCTTTGATAAATAGTCCCGCCTAGTCTGACTTATATCATTTGGAATGACATTCGCAACCAATGGAACAGCGACACGATTTTGTGATTATTCATCGCTACCATCTCACAAACATGCATAGTTATTCACTCTAAAGGAAACTTATTCCTTTGTTAGTCATAATCGATGTATATCGATTGCTCAACCGGAACTTCAGCCCTTTGAATGGTAGTTCGTGAAAATATCATTTATTTAGCATCCACAATATAGCTTAATTCTTATTCCAAGATGTTTACTTGCTAAATATTGTTTACTGATTTCTCAAGCAATACAGTGCTATCCCAACAATGGCACAAATTAACTGCAAAATAGTTCACTACTAGTTTACTGTATATTTTTTATCAACAAAAACATAAATAAACTGTAAAGTAGATAGGTAGTATAGAAATGAATATGAAAATTTGAGCATGCATTTTTTTATACATATAGGAGCAATGTCAATATCTTGAAGATGTAACGTTATGCGGCTAAGACTTTACCAGGATCGAAATGTAAATCACCCTGTCACTGGCCCATCTATACACAGCTGTGTTCCTAACTAATTGCATCTGAATAGTGGTGTTGCAGAATATGGTTGGTGGCTGTTGGGGTAAAACACTTGCGCCATCGCCATCGTATCTATGGTTGCCCAATCCTCTGAAGATGGCAATGCAGTGGAGCTTGGAATGAACTTCTGCTCTTCTCCAATATAATATGGATGTCGAAGCAGAGAATTGTGCTGTAACGAGCAAACGAGGTTAGACTTTTGTATTAACTTCTGACTTTTGTATCAGCTGTTTAAAATGACAATTAGGCCTACAACATAATTTATCGAGCGTTTGCGTCTAACCGAGCTGCTGTTACCAACAAACATAGTGGGGCACCTAGTAATTGTCTGATCTTTTATGATGATGTCACATATGCATGTACTTGGCGCCAGTCATTCCGGCTCTACCCACATATTACTGGTTGAGAAGGACCTATCTCTTGAAATACTAGTTTTGGATGAGTTTCAGTGACTCTAAAGTGATTAAACATGATTTTTTGCTCATAGTAATTGCAAGCTTTTATTCAGCATGTTCTTCTGAGTTGTCTTATGATGTTAAGATTAGGCTATCCGCAAGAGCCCTACGTGTTCTGACACAAAACGAAATGCCTAAAAGCTGAAAAATACATTGTTTATCAATACTATCATTTCATCTACACCGTGCCATAAAAATTTTTGTAATAATCGACATGTTGTCTGCCATTGAGGTAGGTAGCCTACCATCAAAATACTCATTGTCAATAGGGTAGATATACAGTAGCACACACATATGGTAAATATAGCAATATACTGGTGTAGTCTTTTCTGCAGGAATGGCTTAGGTAACCTACCAGTTGCTTTTGCTTGTTCAAATACTGACTTTGTACGTTGAGTTTCCAGCTCTGAAAAACATAACGGTATTGTTTATTGTTTAGTAATTCCTGTATTTCTACTGGAGTAGACAAAAAAGATTATAGTAAGGGATGTAAGAGTGCCTCAATCTGTGCACTTGATGAAGGCTGGCATACACTGGAGAAATATTGAGGATTAGCTAGCGGTATACTATGACAAAAATATGATAGAGAGAAACGTTGTTCTTGACATTCCTTCTTATCTAGTTCTGTTGTATAGTATGAATTAAGCAAGCAAATTCATTTTTAAAATATTGTATTTATTCTTCATTTTATTTTTGTATTATCGAGTAGTTCAGTTAAATTTTTGAAAGCTGATCTACTGATTGCCTGTCAATCGCTATAAACTATCATGATATCACACGAAAATATCATGTATTGTTTATCACACCCAAACTCATGGAATATTTCTTCAGTGAAATATTTCTTCTTTCTCTTAACCTAGGAGCAGCTACGCGCTGCTCCTAGGTTTTTTATGTTTATTTTAATATATCGAAATTGCCAGAAATACCGTGAGGTTTGAAAATGTACTCAGATTTAGAAAATAATCAAGTGGAAACATTTAGCATTCTTTTCAAATAGCACATTCACTTAAGTATTGGTATATACGGTAGATATACCAGTCTCGTTTATGTGATCTCCCCTTTTTGTTTTATATTACACCAAATATGAAAACCTCAATTATTTTACCTTTTAACGGTGTGATAGGTATAGCCTAACATGAGACATTTTCTCGCAACATTACTATTTGCTCATACTCGCTGAAATCTACATGCAAGCATTTAAAATTGGCTGTAAGTTTACCCCGCTGACAGTCAGTTGCTAGCGTGTTCCCTATCGGATGCTGCCTCAGGAAAAGCGAGTTCCGACCTTGAATAGAGACCGATTATCAGAACAGGAAAAGAATAATTCATCTTAGAATCTCTGAGACAATCATGACAGGATAGTATCATGTTTATGCATTAGAGAGACCCAACCGGATGGGGCAGCTGGTCGGTCTCAATGCATCAGATGGGAATATTCATTTGTAATCACCCTTCTCATCTAGACTATGAATCATCCGCGTCGGAATGACTTTTTATGACTAATTCTATTGCGAAACCTTCTGCCACAGTATACTTGCCTTGAAATAACTCGAGAGCCGCTAGCTATGGAGAGCGCATAATGACTCCCTAGTGAATATTTCATGAATATTTATTTGTTGGCTTTAGATTAGTCTACAGATGACCAGCGTCTGAGTTGAAAAAGACTTTAGCAGACAATGAATCCAGGGTACCGGCTTAAAATCATTCTCCTAAACTAGGTCGTTTATTAAATATGCAGTCAACAATGTTTGTCAAAGGCTGTGGGCGTGAGCATTCTTTACATCACTTCATAGATAACAAACGAGATGAATAGTGACACTGAACATCTCCTTATATGGGCATATAAGCTAGTCAAGCGATAACAACTATTCACGTCACAAGCGTTGCGCTATATCAATCACCAGTCAACCATCGGACAAAGTCGAATGGCACGATTATAATCAAGCATACAATTTGTATCAAAGCCGGTTCCGGGTAAGCAAACAAGTGGGTCAGTGGTATCGAGGAAGACTGTCAAGTCACAGTTGCTACGCCTTTAAACGCTGCCCATTTCACTAGCTGACTTCATCCTTACTGGTTCATTAGTGTGATAATACGCTAATTATGCTTGTTCGCTGTAAGAATGTACAATGATATTATCATATCATAGCTAAGAGGGAGGGGCGCATGCTGCAGTTTCACTCCTGATATGGGCAATCGAATTCTCTGCCTACAAATGGCCATCCAATAGTCACTGACTCGTACAGCAATACCTAATAAATCCTATAAGCAAGCATCAAGTAAAAGGCCAGTCAGCAAACCCTCTCAAAGGGTGCAAACTTTTGTAGGGTTAACGTTTGTACAAGCCGAATATCCTTTAATAAGGTCTTAAAACAGCTTGGTCACAAGCCTGTAAGTGATGCTACACAAAGCTTGGTCACAAGCCTGTAAGTGATGCTACACAAAGCTTGGTCACAAGCCTGTAAGTGATGCTACACAAAGCTTGGTCACAAGCCTGTAAGTGATGCTACACAAAGCTTGGTCACAAGCCTGTAAGTGATGCTACACAAAGCTTGGTCACAAGCCTGTAAGTGATGCTACACAAAGCTTGGTCACAAGCCTGTAAGTGATGCTACACAAAGCTGAGTGAATGTTGTTTGAATTGCCATATCATTGAAGATGTGCGCAGATTGTTTCTGCTGATGTAAAAATTGCTAGTAAATTAGTAGAAGTGTCATTGAACCAGTTGACTGTGAGTCGTAGTTTTCGGTGTTGTTTCATTTGATGATTTCACTCAGATGAGAGTTTTCTAGCTATATACCCTAGTTCAGGCTCATTGTTGCAGCTTGTGTGCCTAATGAGATGATTTTGATATAATTTCAGTTAATAACCAAATTAAGCAAACCCAACTAACAAATTTTTTCAGCGACAGCAGCATGCTGTATGACCATTATGACAGCATGTGTTAGTCTATTGTCTTCAACTTTTTACAGCAGGTTCTGTCGGTCTGTCGATGCCGTATGGCCTGACGGCAGCATGTATAGGTCTATTAATGTTGTGTGGCCCTTATAACAGCGTTTATTATAGGTCTATCAACATTGTATGACCAGCATGGCAGTATGTGTTGATCTATCATTGAAGCATGCCCTTAACAGCACATAGAGAATATAAAAGAACTTGGTACATGTCATGTCCACTTTCTCGGTGTTAGGATGTAGCTATTTAGATTACATCCAATTTATGATGACTGGATGCACTGATGGCGGCTTGTTCAGTAGGTAAGAAACATATAGTCATATAGCCTCTGTTCATGATTAAAATAGGATCAATCATCTAAAAGTTCGATATTGGTAAAGCTACGATTCTTGTCAATTGGTCGATAGCGAGATCAACTCTGCACGTTGATGAATGTCCAATCAATATCTTTAGTAGTTACTCAAGCCGGTGTGTAATGGACATTAGACGGTTCAGTCTCATCCATCTGCAAATTATCACCCATCTTTATTGCTTTATGATGTTGCAACTACTTTCTGATACAACTGAGTCATCTTTCACAGCCAATTTTATTCCATGAGAAATAGTTTCTCAAAATGATTGATTTTTAAAGTGTGTTCATCTAATTGTTTTGGTCTAGTCTCCATCGATCATTCCTGACACAGTCGGTTCATGGGCCTATTTTTATTGATCTTCTAATGCACTGACGGAGTGTTTGGTGAGAAAATTTGTGTAACAGGCAGCCGCTTGTAGATTCAGAATAACATACTGGTATGTAACACAGATATTTCGTGGACAACTGGGAAGCCCACAAAAGTCACTGTAAGTGAAATGAGTACACAAGTTTTTTGTTACCAGCTGCTAGTATGCTTACAAAACAGAAAAGCTATAAAATCATGTAAATTAAATAACATAATTGTCTTCGATGTGGCAGAAATGACCTACGGAGATTCATTACTATAGTAAGAGCCGCCGTCCATCCATCTGAAGTCGGACTTTGAGTGTTAGAAAAAGATATTGCATCGCATGGGGTTTGAACTGGCGACATGCCACTTGGTAGACCATCACACTATCACCGGCACCAAACCATTGGCCCCTGCATTTTGTAATAATTGTAAGTACGTATAGTTATCACACCTGACGATCTTTTACAGATCACTCGACCACAAGGCTACTAGTAAGCACAACAAATGCTTTTAAATAGTAAATGCAAAAACTCTTAACTGTTTTTGCTTTTAGTGAATTTCTATTTATAGCTCAGGATTTCCAAAATCATTTGAGCATTTATAGATTAAAGGTTGACTTGCAACAAAATTCACATTACAGTTATTTGGTATCAAAAAATTCACCATGTCTTACTCTTACTCTGCTGTGTTGTAGGTGCAAAATACGTGGAAATGTGATTACAAGCTCTTGAAAGCTCAAAAACGAAGAGTTAATCGCAGCCATGACGAAACCGCCATAGATAGGAATCAGTTTATTTCTCTGACGTAGTCATTACATTTGATTATTGTTTTGTCGCGTGATGTTCTCATATAAATTGAAAGGCCAATAAAAGGCTCATTATAAAACTGACAAACACTTTGGGTTTTACCGAAGACCCGTATGAAATATAGATGCTCGCTACTTTACAATTGTGTTACGGCTTGTCCTAATCGTCTAGTCGTAATCTGATCATGTGACCCAATACTTCGCTAATAATTTCTGCAGCATTTTCTGACTATCACAAGTGACCAACAGGCTTGTCATGTTTATCAGACAATATATGTACTCCTTCGAGCTAAGATTAAAAAATTGAACGAATTTTTACCGTATAGGTTACAAGATGTCAGTGCTGAAAGTGACAGCATTACGATGGCGATGAAATAGACGCGTAAGAACAATAGACATGGTTTTATTGAATGCGTGAAGTATATTGTGAAAATATTTCGACGAATGAGGTTGCGTGAAAGTGCAAACAAAAGCCATAATGTACAACTACGTCCCATTTGAGCCGTTTTGGAAAGAGATTCTAATCTACGGCGGTCTCGTCATGGTGGCAATTAACTGTTCGTTTTTGAGCTTTTAAGTGCTTGGAATCACATTTCTACATATTTGGCACCTACAACACAGCAGAGTAAGACAGTGAATCTGTTGATACTAAATAACTGTAATGTGAGTTTTGTTGCAAGTCAACCTTTAAGAATACAACTGGGCTATAATTATCAGCTTTAGTGGAAACTGAAAGAACTTTCTTTGAAACAAAATTTGATCATTTACTAGCTCTCTTATGTTGGTTTCTTTATGAAAGGTCATGGTCATTGTTAACGCAGGAAAGAGTCACAATAACTATTCCTAAATAATTTTTTAGGTGGTAGCAAAAGTTTCGTGTTTGAAAAATAATTACGAAAAAGCTTGTAATCTGTAACAAGAGTCGCAACCTGTCATCGCTCGAATTGTTGAACGAATTGAATCGGCTAATTTTTTGGCTCAATGCAGAATATTTAAACATAGATCTTATGTTTTAGAAAAAATTGTAAACTGGAATCACTAATATGTTGAATTTTTCAATTCTTGTCCGGGGCCCAACATTATTCCTTCCATGAGTAAACATCTACATTTACACCTACATGCCATAGACAATGTTTAAAGAAGATGATACAAATCTGTTTTTACAATTATACAATCTGCAAGAACCAAAATGTAAACATGGATAATATTAATTTCACTTGGTGAGGACAAAATTACTGTAAATGTGAACAAGACCAGCTTCAAGGTAAGAAGCGATTAAAGCACTTTTTAGTTTTACAGAGATTGGTAAGAGTAACTCTGCGCTAAGGTTTACAGATATCCTTAAATCTCTTTGCATATAATTCAACCTGTCCTCACATATAAAATATCCATGTAAGCAGCTACTGTACAGACAAATATAGCAAGCCTTGAAGCTCACACATCTCATAGCATAACATTATGGTTACACTTATGTGTAAACTCATGTGCAGCTTAATAGCCTGTGGCCAGCTATTACTCTAAGTAAGCTACAAATAACATCTATTTAGCGCAGACATGCCTGTATGACCCATGCTACAACCTCGTTTGTCCTTCTTTGCTACCAGCTAGGAAAGCCAAAGTTTTATCCGAAAAAGATTTATGACAGCTGTTATTGGAAGCCCAAGTAATTCTTTTTATAACAAATATGAGCCCCTATCAGCTAATTCTCTTATCACCGTTTACAAATGGTTCAATACTTTGTTAGGTTTATGGAACATTCTTCCTGTTTATCACTTCACTGGGGAATTCATAACAAACTCTAGGACGATCAGCAAACAGTTCTTTAGCAAGTTTATGTTGCGGTATAATCCTATCAATACTAACACAAACGACAGTACATTACTAGTTACAAAGAGATCATCTCTTTTATTCCAATTATCATTTAAAAAAGAGCAGACAGACAGTTCGTTTATTTTGGGGTTTACCATAGTTTGTCAAGGGTACATGAAGGGTAGATACGAAAGGTCCTCGATACCAGCGTTTGGGAAAACAGGTCAAGACATGGCCCAGTTCTTTCTGCGTGTAATATTAGGTTATGGGTTATACCGGTTCCTGATTCAACTAGCTACACCATCGTACTAATAGAAACCGACGACTATTATTGTCTGCACTACATACATGTATGTAGCAACCTTTGGAGGAATCTAGCCAGCCGCTAATCGTGACAAATATGCATTGCTGGTGATTATCCTGGTCTCAGCTGTTACGACACCCGGTTGACCTTTTACAAGCTGCTGTTTTTTGTCATAAACAATTTGAAACTGCATTATGGCCTAGTTTAAATGGCTCGTTGGGACATTATTTTTGCCTTTGAGAATGTAGAATTAAAAGCTGAATTTGGATCAGTCAAGCCCATTCATTGCATGTTTACCAAACAGAAAAGCATCTCAAGTGAAAAAGCAAAATCTAAGCTTATCTAACAGAAAAACTGCATGAGGTGCAAGGTGGGGGGGGTGCTTCAGGACTGTCAACAGTTTAACAGGATCTAATGCTAACCAGATTGGCATGTTAATTCAATTATACTGAAGTTCAGTAGTCTGGGGCGTGTAACCAAATCCCTTTATTGACTTTGAAACTAGTGGATGTATGCTAGCTTTGATTTAGAGTGTATTCTACCTCAACAAAGTGCTATGTTTGAAACGATTTAGCGGAGGTCTTGCAATTATTTCGGCGGAGGTTGACCTAAGAGACCAGCCTAGCTTCCCACCAGCTTTTGTAGTTTGTGATTTTCATCTTCTAAAGATATTTTACTTTGTCCAATTTCTCAGTGGTTAACTAAATCATTTAGCGGAATGCTGCTGAAGAGGTATTTCCTGTTGCATTGGTTTTATTCTGTTTGTTCATGATGTTAGGTTGGACAAATGTAGGCCCCCTATAGAGGTTTTCAGAGAAATATATTCATTCTAGGAAACCATTTTATGAGAACTTACCTCATGACTTATCAAAACTGCGCAGCATGGAAAACTGTACCAATTTGGTTATTTTTCATGCTTGAATTATTTAATATTTTTGTAAAATGTTTCATTTTAAAAAGTTAACACAAAATATCTTTTCTGTTTCATTATTTATATTATAACTTTCTTTCAATTGGCTGAATACCATTCAGCCACATCATTCATCGGTGTGATGCATTGCCATAACAGTTTGGTCTACCCCAAAAACCTTTAGATCTTTTAGATAAAACAATAAAAATATTGACTAGCCTTGAAGCTTTGGTAGCTCTATGACTTGCTCTCATGTAAGTACTACGCTATACTAGATTAAAAGTTTGAAGTCTCTTAGCCCAAAAATCTCATTTTGGAGACAAGCATTAAAAATAAAATTGAAAGCGTAAGGAGTTAGTTTTATGAAAACCTCTATAATAGAATGCATTACCCTCAACACGCCACTCATAGTAATTAACAGTGCAGCCATCTGTGCATGTTCTACACCATATGTTAATGTTAGATCTTTATCTATTTATTCTATTTGTAAAATTCTGGTTGTTATTATCTTTAGTGTAAGCTGACATGTATAGCCTACAATTCAAGATGTTGAAAGAATCAGAATGATTGGATGGCACCCTATCATCAGAATTGCTATCTTTCACTATCATCAGCCCATTTCTAGTCGCACAAGGAGCTGGCAAGAGTTGCGCATGAATAGAGAAGCATGACGCAACGTTAATAAGTTCACTTGTTTTTATGGTCTGGAGCTGCTATCAGAAGACGCATATGTTGTTATCTTGACATTTATAGCTCATATGATAGGTTCAAACTTTTCTGAATGTTGCTTCTCCGCAATGGTGATTGGTTGACTAGCTCTTTCCACGAATCACATGAGTAGACAATGCGTTTTCTATGAAGTTTTCTATGAAATATAAACTGCGGTATTAGATTCATATCTTTAAAAACAATTTCATTATTTTTCCTGTTTAAATAATTCCGGAATGCTGAATCATATTTAGTAACATGAACTACAAGCAAGGAAATAAAGTGTTTACATACATTAAACTTTTCTCTATGCTCCATCCATTGTTCGGTTGTGTTGAGCCAAGCTGCAGGATACTCGAGTTTATTGTTTTTATCTTCCGAATATCGAGCTGATACGCAGCTGCTTCTCGGTTGAGCTGAGGTTATCTGATAACGTAGTCGCCCACTCATTGTCACACCGCCTTCTAATCGCAATGCTTTTGCTGTAATGGAATTCATGTAATATTTTATGCAAGAAATTCTGGTTTGTAAAAATAGTATGCCCGAGTTAACTACAGAGAATGCACAGTACTGTAACATATTGGCTAGCCCACTAGGAAAACAAAATGAATATTAAATACATTACAATATATAGTACAATTTATGGTAACAAATGTATGTAGATGACAGGTAGCAGATATGTCCAATCGTATTAATGAACGCAAAAGTCTGGGTGTTTCCTTCACTATCATGCGCTCTACATATTCATGATTGCATTTTGCATTAGCTAAATGAGATATAAGCGCAAAACAATTGTTTTACAGGCTTTTATGAGAATAAATGAAATGGTTACAGATGAATGGGTGTGATTGCATAGGAGACTTAACTACCTCCTTATCACGAGTGACAGTTGACTGAGCCTCCCACGTCCTGCTATCTAATGAATAATATTTGGGACAGCATAAGGTCACAGATTAAACTGCCTTTACATAACTCTTAGGTTAGCCTTGCGTAAGGTGTTTAATTTTTAGGTAAACTTTTGTTACATGGAAAACATGATTTGTTCACAGTTATAGACAAGCTTATCTTTCAAGTCTAGTTTATCCACCAGTGTAACACTTTATGGTATTTAAATAAAGCTTTAGCTTAAAGTTAAATTTATAGATAGAAAACTCATATATACCAAACTATGTGGGAAGTATAGAAAGCAAGATGTTCATTAAAGAAGAAACAGGATCACCAAGGTTAGAAACATGTGAAATGTGCACACAACTCCAACCCTTAATAGTATAACCAATCATCAAGGATTGTCTGATTATAAAACTGCAGCTTACCACTTTGTTTGAACTCCAGTAACTTTGCTGTTTGTCGCAGAATCACATCACTGTCGAACTGCTTGCTAGAGTTGTCAAGCACTGCGCAGCTACTTGCTAGAGTTGTCAAGCACAGTGTAGCTACTTGCTAGAGTTGTCAAGCACTGCGTAGCTACTTGCTAAAGTTGTCAAGCACAGTGCAGCTACTTGCTAGAGTTGTCAAGCGCTGTGCAGCGACTTGCTAGATATTATTACCAACTAAAAACCAAGAGGACCCTTAGCAATAGGCAGAATCAATACCATCTCTATTCACATTGTAAAGGCACCGCCACTCAGAGATAATTTGAAATCAATAATAATTGGCAAAAAATAGCTGTTGCCATAGCAGAGCTGCAGTGAAGACAGTTCAGCTCAGTGCATTTTCCACATAGTGCATTACATTGAATACTGTGCAGTTAAATAAATATACCTAGGCCATACTGAGAGTATACCAGAGAAGTTCACGATATATAAACAGGGAAAGCAATAGTACCAGATTCTTGTTCATACCTCATGTCCTAAGTCTGCTCTCAATACCTTGAAAACTAATAGTTGCAATGCATAGTAAAAGATACAAGAACTAACAGTATAGCTGCAAGGCCAGTGACCAACATGGCTATTCGGTATGGTATGGCTTAACACAAATAGAGACGATAAGGCTACCTCAGGGAAGCGATCAGCCACTTTTCATGAATGCTTTACCTTCCCGTTGTCAAGGTAACTGAAGTCCCAAATCTGTTTCTCCGCAATCTGATAATGAACTAGAGAAACCAGTCAGTGAATTAAGAGGATGGAAAGAAAAAATGGAAAACCAATGCGTTTGGTAAGTCAATGAAGTTTAGTTACACTTACAATCTTTATTTAAAATTGAATCAACATAGACACCAAAGAGAACAAAGCAAGACTTTCTATAGTGTCGAGAAAGAGGTCTATGGATAATAAAGATTGCTGAAGGACCACAAGTAAAATCAAAGAGTGAGTTGAACCTGATGGTGAGTGCAATATTTTTATTAAAACCATATCAACTGCATGAAGGTGTCATATATATTTTTCCTTTGCCATGGTTGCTATGGTAACAAAAAGAAAGGAGTCTCGCATTTCTTAGTCTTGTTTATTAAGCCTTTTTATCACCTTTTCAAACAACTAAACTAAATGTTTTGTCACAAAAATAAACACCACTTATACGCCATCAAATTATATATGATTTAATTGCATTTTATATTCAAAAGCAGAAAATATTGAATTTCAAAATTCATAAAAACCTAAAAACATAATCACATTCGAGGAGTTCTTCCGACGAACTCGACCAGAGCATTCATACTTCTGGAGCTGGTCAGCACGCTGCCGCCGTCAACTGTTAGAGTGGTTCCGGTAATATTGGAGGCAAGGTCACTGGCGAGAAAGAGTACAGTATGAGCAATGTCCTTGCGGGTGCCCAACCTTTGCAGAGGAATGTCCTTCGCTATTTCATCTTCACTTATCATAGAACCTCCTGCGGTAGAGAAAACAACAATTAACTGTGAGCTCTCAGAGACCAGGAATCCCTCTGCGGTATACTTTTCTACAATATATTAGTTTATACCGAGCTTCCTATATTTCTGGTAGTGTTTTCTCCGAATATAACACTGTTGACAGGTAGAACAAGGAGCGGCTGTAATTCATACATAATTATGAAGCCGGTTTTCTTGGGCTAGTTAACCAGTGTATAATTTTCATTGAGTTTTTAAGATTATATCCTAAAAACCTAGCAATATGCTGAGTGAAAAGATGCAAAAAAACTACATTAGAGCGGTCATCAGATGTTGAGTTATCATCATGACCTGGTGAAACGCTGTCTTAAATCCCACTTTGAAATTGTGCATGTGTTGGATAGTCTGTGTAAACGCTATGAGGGTTCACATTTTATGGTGGATTTCATTCAAACTTCCCAAGACTCTGTGCCTCCGTGCCTATGCTCGGTGCCTTCCACCAGGACGTCAACAATATTTGGTTTCAAAACTTTATCAGGTTCCTGACAACCAGCCTATTAAACATCCACCTGCGAGCAATATGATTAAAAATGGAAATAAGTCCCTGACATTGCCGAGTTCACTGCTAGTGTCCCCTAAGACCTCTGGATGGATAGAATAACTCTACTCCTTCTATTCAATATTTCTATGGTCTAACTCATCTGTCAGAATCCTGTGAGTCTTAAAGCATCACTACTATAATAGTAGGCTTATAACGTAACTAGAACCTTAGATGTCTAGTAAACTGTAGGTGAGATGGATAATATAAACACTAGTTACTAGTAGAGGGAGGGCTGGACTAGTCACAATTATTATAACATTCCTATAATGTGAATAATTCATAATTTAACGAACATTGTCAAGTCACAGGTCAAGGCAGTCCATTGTTCAGCCATAAGTTAGGGTGATGCCATAGGTCAGGGTGGCCCCCTATGTCAGGGTGATGCCGAGGAAGGTTTGACACAATTTCACAACAGTAAACTGAGATAAGTATTGTTGGGGGCGTACAAAAAGCAAACATTCGTATAGACGACTACATTGTAAGATAATGTTTCAAGAGATTATCTTGTTGAAAATGGACCAAACAACAGCTGTATGTTTCATTTGAATTGTTACACACACGCATACATCTATCCACATGTAATCAAACACCCACAATGCATCTTGTTACATACACACATACATCTATCCACATGTAATCAAACACTCACAATGCATCTTGTTACATACACACATACATCTATCCACATGTAATCAAACACCCACAATGCATCTTGAGTAATATTCTAAGCATGATGCATACAAAAGGAGTGAACAGAAGAAGCAGATTTGAGCAATCTTTGTCAGTTGTCAGCAATAAGTTACTTCCTTAATTCCATTATGATGAAGAGCGTTGTGAGAAATTTACGTCACAAACACTCAAATTGTCTGCCGCTTAGCAGAGTGCCAAGTTTCTAAACTTTTTCTGGAAAATGATGATGAAAAACAGATTTAGATATACCTTTGTTGATTTTACCAGGAAAATATGAGGTGGAACTCTTTACAACAGAATTCAATGATTCAGGTCCCGCTTTTACACTTGCATTAAAGTGGCATATTTTTAGTAGCATTAATAACTAGAAATTCCCCTGTCATACAGCCCACAACCAAAGTGATATTGGAAAAAATAAAGGGTACTGATGGTTGAGAAATGCAATATTAGCAGTCAAATGGCACTGCAGTGCAATAGGATAACTGCAATGGTAGCTGTAATGTACTGGGTGTGGGTGTTATTATATACAACAAACAGCAATAATGAAAGGAAAAGATTATATGTTTATATCTCTCCCCTGCAATAGGAGAAATGCAATATTAGAAGTAAAATGCACTGATATTATTAGAATAACCAATATTATTAATATAGTAATACAGTAATAATAGAAAACCAATGCACAATTTTGTTTACATTTCAAAACGTCATAGCTAACAATATCAAGAAGTTGTGATATTTATATAGATTTTTAGAAAATCTATTTAACAAAACTATTCAGAAAAAAATAATAACAGTAACATATTGCCCATCATCGATGTTGTTAGTGTGACTATAACACTTCAATAGTCATCCAAACTTATAATTAAATATTGTAATAATCTCATAAGAATCGTTAGAAAAAATATCATCGTCATTTTCTTTACTTTCACTGCTTTGGACATCAGTTAGAATACCGAAGTACTCAAAAGTGTCTAAAATGTCAGTTACTTTGAAATCGGCAAAAAAGAAACCATTATATTTCAGTACTTCTACGTTAATTACAGAAACCTTCGGCAATTCGACAATGCTATAGACTGGTGAAATGTGCACGTTATTTTTTCGTGAAATGCGCACGACTTAATGGTTCTATTCTCTGTCGCTCAGCGTTTCGTTTGCCGGTCTTAATTTTGATAAAAATAAGGCTTGGCAAGTTTTAATAACAATTTTCAGCCAAATTAATCTGTCTATTTGTGTATAATCCGATCAGATGAGTAAGTTTTAAGATATTGTCGACAATTTACAAAGACTTAGTAACATATTTACATGTAAATAGGTTTTTATGTGTTTCGTATCGTTATTATACTTAAACGACTCCACTGAAAAATGGTTAAATTTGTTGATGAGATTTCGGTACAAGGGTTTGCGATGTTGTTGATGAATAATTTTCGTGAGTTGTGTGCACATGCATTTATCATAAAACTCAAACATTCGCTCCGTTCGTGTTTGGTCATGGGATCATATTAAAAAAAGTTTGTTTAAATACAAAAAGATACATTTACATGACGCATATCAATAATGACAATCTGATTATGAAATTAGTGCATTAGATTATTTGAGAAAAGCTTTGTGACTGTGATTAGAATTTTTCGTTACGAAAATCCTAATATAAACTTCTTAAATACCAAAATTATGAAAGATTTTGCAAACAGATTATTATGAAAACAAAATACCTGGCAGATGATATTTTAAAACCTGTATTTCATATATTAAAGTGGACTTGGTGGAATGAGAAATTTTTTTAAAAAATTACCAAAGAGCTCTTAAACTCACTATGATTCCAAAATACTCGATGTCCTGGCACCGTTTGCTAAACTTGTTTTCAGTTATTTGTCAAGGTTACAGTCATAGCAGTCTGGCAACTGATAGATCATTATTAAATATCAACAACAATTACTGCAGTTGAATGTAGAACGGTCTAATAAGGTCTAACAGAGTCCAACAGAGTCTAACAGATGTACTATCTACACAAGCTTATGTTGTATAGAGCAGGAAGTTAATCCTTTCCTTTGCATGAATGCCTTCAACAGCTGTCAAAAACACAATAAAACAATTTATCTGCAGTCTTACCCAGTTTAGAATATCCGACTGTATCTGCTATTGGACCGGGGGCTACACCGACCACCCGAATCTTAAGTGGTCCCCACTCTACAGCCAAGCTTTTGGTTAATGAATCTGTGGAAACATGTGACAAAAGTGTAAGTAGAGTCTATAATGAATGCTGCCGAGGTGTTTAGAATTTGACAAGGTAAATCAGTATGGGCAGCCTGATACAACACAATACAGTTGTACAGAGTTGTAGATTAATATTTGCGTGGTGATGCATCTTTATGTCTATGTTACATCTATTGAAAAAGTTTATCCTTGTGTCTGTGGTTAATAATTTGTTTATAAATATCTACCAAATATGTATAGCATTCAATTTTTTCAGTGCAATGGTTGCTTTTTCGTTAGTTTTAGTACTTTAAGAAATCTTTGCTTGCTTAGAAATCTGGCTCCAATTGATGTTCTTGGAAATGTCTTCAAGATCAAGTATGATACCTGGTTGCAAGTAGGAAGCGGCGCGAAGGAGCCCGCTGTTTGTTGCACAAACAGAGGCGCCGTGATCTTGGCTAAACGTATCTAATACCAATAGTATTGGTATCTAATACCAATAGTCTGTATCCATTGTCTGCATCAGACAATAGTTGGTATCAGACTATTGTCTGATACTAATTGTATTAGTATCAGTATCAGTACCCAGACAATAGAAAATGAACCACCTGATCTGAAAACATGGCCGATTGCAGTGAACAACCATTGATTCCTTATTAAAAACTCAGCTGCCTTTTCACTTTCGTATTGAGTAATTCACAGAGCCCGTTATGTTTGACATAGAGAGCCATACCCTTCCCTGCATAACATAGAACCTCTGGCCTTGAGTAGAACATAGAAGAGTATAGACAATCATGTAAACATCGTTTTATATAAAGACTCACTTCCGGTGGCAGCGTACGTTCAAAAGATTTGCATACACTTGCATTGAGTAGAATTTTTCTTACTTTTTGAAGCTTAGAACCAGTGCTAAAAAATAAATATTTACTGGAAAGCTTTTATATCGGTCTAAACTAACAAAGAGGTTTACATTATAATAATTAAAAAATTAATTTTTATTCAAAAAATGGATTTTACCAATTACTTAATATACAATTTTAGAGTTTTTTTAAAACATTTAGGAAATGAAAACTCCTAATATATGGGAAGCACCGACAAAGTTAATAATGGAAAAGTAGAATTGTTGCAGTTTGGTAACCCTATCTACTTTTTAAAGTGGGTTTTTGGAAAGTGAAAGTTAGTGTCTCAGTAATTTGTTACCAATTGGAGCCATGGCATTTTCGCACCACGGCTAACTAGCTACGATGTCATTGTCTAAACTCTTACGTATAATCTTAAACTCAGCTCTGACCTATCTGAGATTCAAACCCCAGCCAGTTGATCACAGCTCAGTGCTCTAGACCACAAAGCCAAAGTCTCACTCTAGACTACCAACCCTTCTATAGCGAACTAACTTGAGAAGCTGTTTTGTATTTTATTGGCTAAAATGGTACAACTTGCTAAGTCTTGCTTTGGCCCGATGTGTCGCTGTTTTAACTTTGTATCTCTTTCAATACATGTGTGAACACTTTAGCTGAAGTTGCAAACCAATGAACAGGAAGTTGAACAATTTATGTTATCCTAGTCTTGCGTGTTGTGACCCCCGTTGTGATTTTATCACAATTTAGTTACACCTTCGATATTTTTGCCTCCTGCTCATGCAAAACTTGAAAAAGGTTAATAGAAAAGTTGAGAAACCTGTAAGCTTGTTTGAGGACCCTTTGTTATGTAAAAGCTATAAAGACCGGCATACAAGGTGATCGACCATTCCCTGAATCATTATTACTCAGTACTTCCTTACATAATTTGCAAGTCGACCTCAATTATTTGGCTTCGTAGTTAAATGAAGCAAGCTTTTAAAAAAAGACTGTAAAAATGCAGCTATTTACTAAATACATGTTATTATATATATATATATTATATATATATTATAACATATTATATATATATTATATATATACTCTACTATTATTAAATAAAAGCGCCTTTGATATTTTCATTGTTTACAGAGTTGAAAATGAAGAAAGTGAGCTCACAAGTTGCGCAATGTAAAAAAAATTAACTGTTTTGAATTTAGTAGCGTTTTCACAGGTGACATGTTAAACGGTGCTCAGATGATAGAAGACTTATGATGTCATCATGTACAGAAAATAATAAATCATACTTACAATATTCAACTGTATGATACACATAATGAAAATGTTACAATCAGCCATAGTAAAGTAACCTATAACCCACATACTCACTAATATGATATACGCCTTGTTTGATTACAAGATACGCAAAACGCATCAATAATTATTATTAAGAAGTTGTCTATTCACTAAAAAAGAAAAGATAACTCCAAGTCTCACCAATTGCGGCTTTGGCTGAAGCGGCATGGGCTTGCATAGGCTGGCCAGTTAGATTAGCACTTATGTTGACAATGATACCACCATTCGCCTGAAATATTAATAATATAATGTATTTTATGTCACATCTGCTATTGCCATCACAAATTGGCTTGAGCCAATCCATTAGTGACAGGGGCCCAACTTACTTTGAAATACGCATCATAGACGGTTTTTGAGACTGTGAAAGTTCCTACAGTATCAATATCTATTACATTTCTGTAAGCATTAGTTGACAATGATTCTGCCAAGCAAAGAAAGTTTCCAGCAGAGTCTAAAAATAAGAGGTTAGCCTAGATTAGAAATATTATAACAGTAAAGGTTTTTGTTAGCATTTTAAACTTAAAAACAGACTCACTGTTCACAAGAATGTCAACTCTTCCATATTCTGAAAGTATCTGATTGACACATTCCTTCACCTGCTCAGGCTAAAATAGTAAAAGACTCAATAGATAATAAAATAATAATAATAAAGATTAAAATATATACCATCATAGCGAAGATAGATACACATCACACTGCGCTATAATTTTTGCTTTCCAGTGCCATACCTTTCGTACATCCATTGCAGCTACAAAACATTTTCGTCCTGGAACTGCAGTTTCTAAAACCTTTTTAGCTGCTTGAAGTTTCAACAGATTCCTGCTAGCAATTGCTACGTTACATCCATGCCTGCAATGTTTATGGGACATTTAATGATTCCTATATGCTCTATTTAACTAAAACTGCAAGCAATTTACATAAAAAATGAACAACACAAAAACATAAACAAATCAAAAATCATAACGTACAGCTTCCAAACTTGCTAGTTAGTATACTATGAGACCAGAGTAAAAATAAGATTGACAGCAAGATTGACAATTGCTATTTTTCACCTCATGAAAATTTCTGCAATGGTAAATCCAATGCCTGATCCTCCTCCAGTGATAAACGCAACCTTCCCTCTAAAACAAATGTAAACCTCAAAATTTAGATAATTGTTTAATTACTAAAGATCATACTAACTGATGTGTGGGTTTATAGCAAGAAACAGCCCTCTAACTTGTACTAGATTCAGTCCATAAATAAATAAATTTAGATAGAGTTTTCCAAATGATTGAAAATGATATATTCATATTTCAAATTTATATGAATAACTGCTACATTCACGCATGCTGTCTTAATCAAATAAGAATAACTGAAGTCTAAAACTTTATAAAAGGGGCGTGTCACAAATTTTGCAGTGCCGACTTTATTACCACATGCGCAACAATAGAGAGTTAATGACTAATGCATGTAAACTTGAACAATTATACTATGATAAATACCACACTACTGTAGAACATACTCAAGAATGTGAGGATAAAAAACATGCTTATAATCTTGCAAACATTTTTCTTCTTCAAACGAATCCATTTTGTTTCCGGTAGCCATTTTAAAAAACTACTCCGCATCGAATGTGTTTTCCTTGATTGATTGCTTGAATCACCGAAAGTCTGTTGGCTCATTAGCAACAGCTATTTTCATCCGGGTGCCTTTTGCCATGCCTTTAGACTGAGTACCTCATGTATTCGGCATTTATATTATCTTTTATATAAAAAAAGTTCCAGACATGGTCTCTATTGCTACGTATATTTTTACATTCCAAAGCAGATACAAAAATTATGCGGTTAGTGAAGTCTAACAACGGTACTATTAAAATTGGAGTTTGTGATTAATCAAAATGATAAAAAACTTTTGCAACTGAAAATTTTAAACACTTTCATTATTTATTTCATTGTTATTTCTTTTTTCATATTCGATCATTGTTGTTAATGATTTGTCATCACTATTGTGTTCAAATTAAAATCAGCTTCTGCATTGTAAACAACTTGCATCCCTAAAATGCTTAACGAATCTAAGAATCATTTTAGTTACTGGCTGTTTACCTTCCACAAAATATAAATTGTAAACATTTTTTCTCTATCAATTGACAAAATTTCAATTAAAAAAATTGACAATTTATTGGTTTGTTTTTGATTGTTTGTATTGAACTATTGTAGGAAAATAGGTTTTGAATGAAATACTGAAGAACAATGGCGGTTTATTTTGATACAAAGGTTGACACTGTTACTACTGGAATACACACAGGTCTCTATTTTCATGAAGTTCACCCATTGCTAGTCGTCACATCTTATGATCAGATTCAGGGTGGAACAGTCAGCCTTTACAATAAAGATGTATGTAACATGTGCTTATCATCATTTTAATATTTATATACCCGATATGTACCGTAATGCATTTTGTATTGCTTAAGCAATGTCAGTTTTATTGTTTTGCAAGCTTTTTTAATGAGTATCTTAAATGTTTGACATCAATTATTAGGTTTTGGCAAGTATTAGTTGTCATTCAATTTTAAAATTATAAAACTATAGAAATGCAGAAAATGCTCTGCCAATCATTGAATTAGTTTTTGTAAACCTATCGTGATACATTTATATATTTGAAGTCAACTTTAAGGAGTGGAGATAGGGATGTCATTAAAAAAGCAACAACTAACAAACTTCAAGGTTCTATGCTTCATTGCAGGGTGAAGCACAGAATCATGCTACTATCCAGAGGTCTGTAAACTGTACAGCTGTTTGCTGGCAAGCCCAGAAAAAAATTCTAGCAGTAGGATGGGAAAGTGGAGAGCTGATGATTTGGAATGAAGGAGAGAGGGACCTCCACGAGGCACCGAAGCTCCACAAGGCTGCCATTTCTTGTCTTGCTTGGAGTGTTAAAGGATCTCGGCTAGTTTCTACAGATCAGGTTTGTTATACCAACTCTTGTAGCCTGTGGTCACTGCTATTTTTGTTATTGTCTATGCACTGCATATTCTTAGCCTTTTAGACTGGAGCTGTTATCGTGTGGAAAGCTGATGCTCGTGGGCGGCTGCAAACGAGTCCTCTCAACAACATAAATTTACAAGAAAGTGTTAATGAGCTAATATTTAGGCCTTCAGCTTCCCAAGACCCGAGCACGTAAGTTAAATTGTAGTTTTTATATTCAGGTTTTCTGTTGACTTGTCAGGATGTAAAAGTCCTCTTACATTATCATTATTTCTTAAGAAACTGACAATTCTGTGTGCTGTCGGTCCACGCGAACAATTATTTAAATTTTATGTTGGTATCTATTCTGCATTTTAATTGAACAAAATAATATATTTTGTCACCAAAACTGATATCTGACAATTTACAGTAAATATCAAAGATTTTCCAGCATGTTGTATATGTATTTGCCCTTGTATCTTTTTTAATTTTCGCAATGCAGAGACTTGGCAGCACTCGCCAGGGCAGCAGTCAGCGGCGATGAGTCAGCCCTTGACATGTTCAACTGGAAAAAGTCGATACCTGGTAAACCGGGCAACAGCCCTTTTGGTGCCCCGGTAGAAGCTTTTGGCTTCTATGTTGGAACGGAAGGAGGTTCGTTATATTTTTATAATAGTGGCTAAGAATTTGCGAGTGATTATTGACAGAGTCTCTATAAAGAATTATATTTATAGCTATTTGATGCTGTCAATAATATGAACAAGGTTTGATAGCCTCTTATAAATCATATTTTTAAAATAATATATTGACATCACATGCCTTATTCTTACAATGATCTGCTTTTATGAAAATATCAAACATTTTGGAGTGAAAGGTTTTGCTTGCTGCAGCTTTGGGCCACTGGTCAATGAGAAGTTGTGTTACCTCTACATGTGCATGCTGATGTATGGTCTGCTTTTACAAGTTAAATGCTTTTTAAAATATGAACCATACTGTGGTGAAATTAACATTTTTACTCCTGTGATGAAAGTAATGTTTGTTTACAATATTTATGTTAGTTATAATGAACAAGTATATAGTTACTCTGCAGACAGTTTAATTGAATAATTCATATCTTTATTGTAATATGTATGTGAATTAGCTCATCTCAGTAGCGTATGGTTACATTCAAGAAAATGTTTTTAGGCAATGATGCAGACTAGTGCTATTTAAACCCAATGCAGCACTTGGAATGCTTCAATTAAAATATCTAGTGTATGTACACGCTAGAAAGCAGTATTTTTGGTTATTTTCTTATTCACCGACAATGAGCTGATTAAAAGTGAAAATATCTGGAAGGAAAAGTATCCAGCATTGGTTTCTCCTCTTAAGTTTCTACCTCCTCTTGTCCAATAATGGGAGTTATACTCTCCTTTTAGTTATCTCTCTCCAGCATTAAATGGTGCAGGCTTGAAGGTTAAACAATTTTAAACGATAATCCAGTTTATATTTATTCTAAACTGGTAGGTTATATGTCAACTTTGACCTTGTTTCTAGGCTCAGTGTACCATTGTAATGAGACTGGCAAGTCACAGAAGTGCTTCACAACTGACGGCTCCATAAGCAAACTGATGCTTATGGAGAGCAAGAGTATTCTCATTACAATCACTGTCAGCCTCACTTTGGCTCAGCACAACATCTCTCCCTCGGGTGACCTTAAGGAGCTCTTCAAGGTCAGCAACATTTCTCACGCTTGTCACCAATTGTCTAGATAACTATCTGCTCACTTTTTATCTTCTCAAAGTATCAGCTTATGCATCATTTAGGTTATACTTCCATTTACAGATTTATTTTGTCCTGTAAAGGATCCTTTATAAATTGAGGCTCTATAAGTTGTTAGCCGAACTTGCACCCTGGTTCTTTCAGTAACTGCTATTACCTGTGTTCTAGTGAGTTCCAAATGCTAGGTATTTGGTACTATAGCAATGCTAGGTATTTGGTACTATAGCAATGCTAGGTATTTGGTATTATAGCAATGCTAGGTATTTGGTACTATAGCAATGCTAGGTATTTGGTACTATAGCAATGCTAGGTATTTGGTACTATAGCAATGCTAGGTATTTGGTACTATAGCAATGCTAGGTGTTTGGTACTATAGCAGTGCTAGGTGTTTGGTACTATAGCAATGCTAGGTGTTTGGTACTATAGCAGTGCTAGGTGTTTGGTACTATAGCAATGCTAGGTATTTGGTACTATAGCAATGCTAGGTATTTGATACTATAGCAATGCTAGGTGTTTGGTATTATAGCAATGCTAGGTATTTGGTACTATAGCAATGCTAGGTATTTGGTACTATAGCAATGCTAGGTATTTGGTACTATAGCAATGCTAGGTATTTGGTACTATAGCAAAAAAGTCGATGTCTTCATTTACTTTGATAGTTTTCAAAACAGTGTAATTATCGCTTAAAACTTTACTTTATTTGACTGAATATTGCTCGAGCTCTTATATGTTGGCCAAGGAAGATCATACAGCATCAATCGCTGTAGTCATTAACGAGCCACTTGCGCATGTGGAGTTATTCATGATCATGTGTGCTCTTGAAGACTGTGAATTCCTGCTTCTCAATTCTGCGACAGATATGGTCTAGCTGTGAGGAATGAGGCTTATTATACTAATGGAAACATCTCTTCTGATATCGATATGTCGCTAATGTATTTCTATACTTTAAAATTAATACACATTTTCAAAACTTCAGTTTTGAAAAATGTGTATTAATTGTACACATTTATTGTACAGTATGTCTAATTGGTGCTCTACAATAAAATCTCACACTACGGTTTGCCTACCCAGACCAGAAATTTTACATTCTGCGCAAATTTTTTGTCTTTTTATCATAAGAATTTCACTGACAAGCCTGGCTCTTGCTTTCTTCTAGGTGAAGTTGAGTGGTAAAACAGACAGGCCAAGCATCTGCTGGTCCAATCCCGGAGTGTTGGCCACCGCTACTGGAGAAGGAGTTCTCAGGCTATGGGACCTTGCAAACAATAATAACTATGTGCTCACCCTTGAGAATCAGCCACTTTATGATAAGAATGAAGTTCTCAATTGTATAGCATACTGCAAGGAAAGGGGTGAGTCAGCGGCAGCAATTGTATGACAGTTGACCTAGATTGGCAGTCGTTGTCAGGATCTGCCATGTTACCGTCACTAACTTGTTCGATGCTATCGTCTTTTGTAGATGAATGAAGAGGTTGCTTCAGATATCATATAATTTTAATTTTTTTAATTTTTATATTGCGCTTATCTGTTTGTTATATAATAGACTCAAAATAGATTTTCTATGTTAACAACCTTGTTTTGAACAGTTACAAAAGGTGCAAACAAATCTATTCAAATAAGTTGTTAAGTTTTTATATCCTTAAATTAAACAAAACCTTGCAGAGGTTGTGAACTGCATGTATGTAGTTTCCAGGATTTTATCACAAATTCATTGCATTTTATAAAACCAGCTGCGCATCCTTCCTAAAGGCTGGTTCACCCTATATCACCGTATTTTGGAGTTGTACATCATCGGCTATGTGCACTGTGAACCGATAGCATTGACAAAGCAACGCGGATACAATAGTTCGCCGAGCATCAGTGATAGCCTGTACAATGTGCACCATTTTGGCGATGGTGATTCAATGTTGCAGAAAGTTTAATCTATTTATTTCTGTCTATGATAGTTGCTGCGGACTCGTATTTGATTTGAGCGAAAACAAAAAGGTTCTTGCGAGAGAAGTTAAAAAGAGAAATGAAAACATAATGTCACGGAGTATTCGCTGATGCAAACGCCGATGGGTTTGTGATAGTCTGAACATTGTTATCATAGACGATCACCAAAGTATTGTGGCATCGATGCTTCGATATATGTGATGTGAACCAATCTTTAGTTGCTAATGAAATGGTATTATTGGTTCACCCTTTGGCCATGACTGTTCTTAGGAACACTGGCAGCTGGTACTAACCTTGGAAATGTGGCTATGTGGAAATTCTCTCCGAATCCTGAGAGTACAGAAGATGATGAGACATGTTGGAAGTTACAGCCACCATCTTCAGTTGATGGCTTAATGGAACACATTAGTGTAAGTCTCTCCCTTCTGTTTCTGTACTTCCAAGGCTTTTGTGTTACCTCTATGATATTGCTTTAGTTTTCACCACTAGGCAATTAATGTTTCTGTTTCACTTACCTTTGCTTGACTCTATAGTAGTACTAGCCGAATGCACGGTGTTGCACGGGTATTAGAAAACAGCTTAGAAACAGTGGCAGGTAGTGTAGTTGCCTGCCACTTGTCATTAGCCTGGCACATCGCCACTGACTAATTTGAGTGCACTGCTATCGCTATAATTGCTAAACTTACTAATAAGAGCCGTGAGAGCAAGCTTAGAGCGTTGCGTAATCCAGATTTCTATGTGTATCTTAGCCAACATAGTGACTCATATCGCTTAACAAATCATTGCACATATGTAGCTCAATCGGTAAGGATATTGCCTGGTTAATGGGTTAATGGTTCCGAGATCAAATCTAGCACAAACTGTATTTTTCAGTCCTAGTCTTCAATAGCTATATCTGGACACACCGAATGACAGACTGAGATTCATATATATATATAGATTTATAATTATGTTTACACCGGATGTATTATGTTATCTCTATGAGTTTTATTCATTGTTGTGCTGCTGATCATAATAGTGAAATCATTTTAGAATATCGCCTTTGTTTTTTGTTTGCTCTATGATGCATTGCATCTTCACCTATAAAATGACACCTCTATTGATTCTTTGTGCATTGTCTGTAACAGCTGTACACTTCATTCTAGCTCTATGACATCTCTCTCCCTCTCTCTCCCTCCCTTTCTCTCCCTTTCTCTCTCTTTCCCCATCTCTCCCACCCCTCTCTCCTCCTCTCCCACCCCTCTCTCCCCCCTCTCTCCCCCCTCGCTCTCTCCCTCTCTCCCCCCCTCTCTCTCCTCTCTCCTCCCTCTCTCTGTCTCTTTTTTATATACGTATTTTGAAGCTTTCAAACATTTCATTCTATGTTTAGAATATAATATATAATCATGTGTTTCAGTTATTGTCATCTGTTGTAGTTTGGATCTTCAGAGCACCTTGTTGCAGTCTGCAGTTCTAATGACGTATTCATCTTGACAGAACAGTCAATGAAAACTCATTTCACAGGAAATGTAAGTACACCATGACTTGCAGTTGTATTGTTATGTTATAGCTTACAGATGAACTACCACCAATTGAGTCTTTAGATAGTTTTCTATAGTGTTTGTATTTATTATATGTTAATTAAATTACCGTATGTTGAATAGCACTCATGTACTAAATCTATAAACAGTAATACCCTCAGATATTTTAAAGTGTGATTCTTACATCATTGAAATAGCCTCACCCTCCCACTAGCCATGTATAAACTACTGCAAAATTATTGACCCATGATGTTTGATCTTGCTATGGCTGTACTAAAGTCAACTACTGCAAGATTGTTGTTCTTGGTGTGTGCTAACTATTCAATAAAAATGGACCCAGCTATGTTTTACTTAATATCAGAAATACCAAGTTTTGCAGGGAATGTTCTTTTAGCCTTCCCCACTTAGCCTGTTGTATAACTAATCACACTAAGGCTATAGCTATGCTCGCCTCCATTCCAGTTAGGAGCGGTTTTACGTTTTGAAGCTTTGGTAGCTTCAGTAGAAACAAGTTTCTCAGTTGTGATTGGGAAGGTAGAACTGTATATAAATGTTTCTTTTTTTACATTCATTTTATAAAAAGTATATTTTTGTGATTGTCTTGAATGTTTTGGTTCTGGTATGTTTTATCTATTATGTGTATTATATATTTTATTTGCTTTATATACAGGTGGCTGCTGTGCAGTTGGGTCCACAAACAGTTTCCATTGACTGCTTTGCCAATAATGTCCATCATGAGATGAAGTCAAGCATACAGGTGAGTTTTATTGTTGCACAAATGTTGTTTCTGACAATTTTTTATTGTTGTGCTTTTATCGCCCTATAAAGTTCTCATACTGTCTTGCATTGACCACAGGTGAGGGGTGTGGCAGTGGGTACAGAAGCTGCTGCAGTCTGGAACGGAAAACTAGTCGAGGTTTATGAAATAAATCAGGACAATCAGACATTACGGGGGATCGGTAAGTGCATACTTACAATCAGACATTACGGGGGATCGGTAAGTGCATATTTACAATCAGACATTACGGAGGATCGGTAAGTGCATACTTACAATCAGACATTACGGGGGATCGGTAAGTGCATACTTACAATCAGACATTACGGGGGATCGGTAAGTGCATACTTACAATCAGACATTACGGGGGATCGGTAAGTGCATACTTACAATCAGACATTACGGGGATCGGTTAATGCATACTTACAATCAGATATTACGGGGGATTAGTAAGTGCATACTTACAATCAGACATTACGGGGGATTGGTAAGTGCATACTTACAATCAGACATTACGGGGGATCGGTAAGTGCATACTTACAATCAGACATTACAAGGGATTGGTAAGTGCATACTTACAATCTTTTTTATAATGAGAGCTGTATCCATCATCTGAAGCCACGTTGAAAGGTTAGCAAAAAAGATTACTTTAACTTAAAGTCGAACTTGTGACTTGTACCAATAAACTGTCTAGCCGCTAAGTGGAATAATCGTGCACATAGTTATTGCACTGGACTGCCAGAATGCTAGTAGCAATAATAAGTGTAAAAAAATATAAAATGGGTTTTTTTATAGTTTTTTATTTGAATTATTGTAATTTATTTATTTGATTTATTTATTTTGACTTTGTGATTTTATCAGATTGATTTTTATTGTTATCATTATTATTGTTATCATCTATCCTTCTCACATGCACTATATATATCATATCTACAGGGTACCTATATATATCATATCTACAGGGTACCTATATATATCATATCTACAGGGTACCTATATATATCATATCTACAGGGTACCTATATATATCATATCTACAGGGTACCTATATATATCATATCTACAGGGTACCTATATATATATCATATCTACAGGGTACCTATATATATCATATCTACAGGGTACCTATATATATCATATCTACAGGGTACCTATATATATATCATATCTACAGGGTACCTATATATATCATATCTACAGGGTACCTATATATATATCATATCTACAGGGTACCTATATATATCATATCTACAGGGTACCTATATGTATCATATCTACAGGGTACCTATATATATCATATCTACAGGGTACCTATATATATCATATCTACAGGGTACCTATATATATATCATATCTACAGGGTACCTATATATATATCATATCTACTGGGTACCTATATGTATCATATCTACAGGGTACCTATATATATCATATCTACAGGGTACCTATATATATATCATATCTACAGGGTACCTATATATATCATATCTACAGGGTACCTATATATATCATATCTACAGGGTACCTATATATATCATATCTACAGGGTACCTATATATATCATATCTACTGGGTACCTATATATATCATATCTACAGGGTACCTATATATATCATATCTACAGGGTACCTATATATATCATATCTACAGGGTACCTATATATATCATATCTACAGGGTACCTATATGTATCATATCTACAGGGTACCTATATATATCATATCTACAGGGTACCTATATATATCATATCTACAGGGTACCTATATATATCATATCTACAGGGTACCTATATATATATCATATCTACAGGGTACCTATATATATATCATATCTACAGGGTACCTATATATATATCATATCTACAGGGTACCTATATATATCATATCTACAGGGTACCTATATGTATCATATCTACAGGGTACCTATATATATCATATCTACAGGGTACCTATATATATCATATCTACAGGGTACCTATATATATCATATCTACAGGGTACCTATATGTATCATATCTACAGGGTACCTATATATATCATATCTACAGGGTACCTATATATATCATATCTACAGGGTACCTATATATATCATATCTACAGGGTACCTATATATATCATATCTACAGGGTACCTATATATATATCATATCTACAGGGTACCTATATATATCATATCTACAGGGTACCTATATGTATCATATCTACAGGGTACCTATATATATCATATCTACAGGGTACCTATATATATATCATATCTACAGGGTACCTATATATATCATATCTACAGGGTACCTATATATATCATATCTACAGGGTACCTATATATATCATATCTACAGGGTACCTATATATATCATATCTACAGGGTACCTATATATATCATATCTACAGGGTACCTATATATATCATATCTACAGGGTACCTATATATATCATATCTACAGGGTACCTATATATATCATATCTACAGGGTACCTATATATATCATATCTACAGGGTACCTATATGTATCATATCTACAGGGTACCTATATATATCATATCTACAGGGTACCTATATATATCATATCTACAGGGTACCTATATATATCATATCTACAGGGTACCTATATGTATCATATCTACAGGGTACCTATATATATCATATCTACAGGGTACCTATATATATCATATCTACAGGGTACCTATATATATATCATATCTACAGGGTACCTATATATATCATATTTACAGGGTACCTATATATATCATATCTACAGGGTACCTATATATATCATATCTACTGGGTACCTATATATATCATATCTACAGGGTACCTATATATATCATATCTACTGGGTACCTATATATATCATATCTACAGGGTACCTATATATATCATATCTACTGGGTACCTATATATATCATATCTACAGGGTACCTATATATATCATATCTACTGGGTACCTATATATATCATATCTACAGGGTACCTATATATATATATCATATCTACAGGGTACCTATATATATATATCATATCTACAGGGTACCTATATATATATCATATCTACAGGGTACCTATATATATATATCATATCTACAGGGTACCTATATATATATCATATCTACAGGGTACCTATATATATCATATCTACTGGGTACCTATATATATCATATCTACAGGGTACCTATATATATATCATATCTACAGGGTACCTATATATATATCATATCTACAGGGTACCTATATATATATATCATATCTACAGGGTACCTATATATATATCATATCTACAGGGTACCTATATATATATATCATATCTACAGGGTACCTATATATATATCATATCTACAGGGTACCTATATATATATATCATATCTACAGGGTACCTATATATATATCATATCTACAGGGTACCTATATATATCATATCTACTGGGTACCTATATATATCATATTTACAGGGTACCTATATGTATCATATCTACAGGGTACCTATATATATCATATCTACAGGGTACCTATATATATCATATCTAAAGGGTACGTAACTTACACGAATACTGGTAACTTGCAATATTTTACTTGTTTACTATCTACAGCACTTTATTTGCAATTCATATCTTTTTTTCATTATACAAGCACAAGTAGACATGTCTCCTTCTCTCTACAGGTAACTGGACATGTGATACTTCCCAGGTAGCCATACATAATCAGAATGTCTACACAATTGATGGACAAAAAGCCCAAGTACGCACGATGCAGGTGAGTGTAAACCTTATTTATTACCTTTGTATACAGAAATATGACAAGTTTAAGGTTTTATAGTTGTTGCTGCCAGTATTGAGGTGTCAGCATAAATATGGCTAACTGTCTGATGCTGTGCCGGTTCATTTGCTGTTTTGACAAGATCGTAATGCCCAGCCATGTGTCTGGAGACATTCTTATGTCATTCGTGATGTTTTTATTTCAAACTTTCTACTTCCTACAGTGTCTAGTCTAACTGGGAAGTCTAGTCTAACAGGGAAGTCTAACTGAGCATTTTGGTTGCAGGGTACAGTAAAACAGTTTCTCAACTTTACTGAAAGTGAAGGAGTGCCCATTACTTTGGATGTGTGTGCTAACTATCTGGTCATTGGTAGCTCTCTCGGTGTCATCAAAGTCTATGACCTTTCTCGCAGGTCAGTTTCATAGAATAATGGATTAACTCACAGTATTTGAGTGTGTAGAATTCTTTCATTTTAAAAGATATAACTTTACAAACTAAACTTTGTAATAAGCTTTTAAACCAAATTTGAAACTACATTCTAATATATTTTCAAGAAGATTTTTGGGTTGAGTGGATGTTTAAGCGTGTGGTGTTGATATTAGCTAAAATTAAGTTCTGCTATTGCAGTTTTCATCTGTAATATACCATATATATATTAAATTTTTAAATATTTTCATGTTTTTGCAAACTTTGCAAGTTCAGTTACATATATAACGCTACAAACCCAGGTAAATTCACTGTTACTATTTGAGAAATAACTTTTCATTAATATCTTTTGCATTAAAACCTTTTTCATTGATACTCCTAATGACGCTAAATAGGAAAGTTAACCATTTTAATTTGCTTGTCACAGAAAGACACTTTTAAAGTTTAGTTGAGGCAGTTGCATCAGACCTGAAGTTGTAACAGTAAGTGTATACAAGGGCATGACCAGCAAGGCTGGCTCTAAAAGAAAAAATTTGCATAGACTCTAGATAGATACTAGATAGAGACTAGATAGACACTAAATAAACGCCAGATAGACGCTAGACAAACACTAGATAGACGCTAGACAGCCGCTAGATAGACTAGATAGACACTAGACAAACGCTAGACAGACACTAGCCAGACACTCGATAGACTCTAAATAGACACTAGATAAACGCTAGACAGCCGCTAGATAGACACTAGATAGACGCTAGATAGACGCTAGATAGACGCTAGACAAACACTAGATAGACACTAAACAGTCATTTGACAGACCCTCGATAGACTCTAAATAGACACTAGATAGATACTAGATAGATACTAGATAGACACTAGATAGACACTAGATAGACACTAGATAAACACTAGATAGACGCTAGACAAACACTAGATAGACACTAGACAGCCGCTAGATAGACTAGACAGACACTAGATAGACGCTAGATGAACACTAGATAGACGCTAGACAGACATTGGACAGACACTCGATAGACTCTAAATAGACACTAGATAGACTTTAAATAGACACTAGACAGACTCTAAATAGACACTAGATAAGACACTAGATAAACACTAGATAAGACACTAGACAGACGCTAGATAGACACTAGATAGACAACTGATATGCCCTTTATAAAACTAGTTGATGTCTATTGTGAGCTTGCAGTCAACATGAAGCTACACCAGCTCTATCAAAGTATGCATTCTGTACCAGAACTTTGCTTAAATAAATAGTAAATGTGCCTAGTAAAGTGTACATAATGATCCTGATAGTATACAATATACTGGTTTCTACATGTTTCTTTGTCAGAGATGCAAAAGCCCATAACATACCTAAGAACGTCGGGGAAATAATTCCCAACTTTGGAGGTCTTGTCTCCGTCAAATGTAACTGCAATGGTACCAAAGTCAGCCTTATTATAACCCAGGTGAGAAACAACTCATAATATGTGTCTTGTGTTGGAAAGTTCTTTTCTATCTAGTTAGTTGTTATGCTGGTATTGTGACTATGATTGCTATCTGAATGTAGTTTGTGGGGAAAATGTATGAGTTTTGCTTAACTATATTTTACATTTTTTTATGTAGATTTGTAGTTAATTTTATTTGCCACAACTCAGAGTTTTTAATGTAAACCTCTGTTTTCTTGTTGGTTACACCTGATAGAACTGTTTGGTTTACAACTGCTAGAGTTATTGAGCACCTTCCATGATTCTGCTAGGAGTAGAGCATCATAAAATAATTAGACACGGATTGCTTTATAACAATAGAATATCTCATGTTTATACTTTCGATCGTCTAAGTTTCTATGGGCTTTAGCATTCGTCAACCAGTTTTAGACTGCTGCACTGCAAAGCTTTCAGAAGTACACTCTGTTTGAGACATCTGATATATTTTGCCATTTTTGAACATCGCTTGCCAGTGTGGTCATCAAATTTCTCTTCTGTATTTGCATGCTGTGGGAACTGTTTGTTTACTTATTAATAAATGGCTCTTTTGTCGGAGAAGTTTTTAATATCTACAGTCTTCACAATCGTTTTTTTCAACAGAAAATATTTACTGAAAGTGTGTTGTCTGAATTCATTCTCTGTGGCTAAAGCAACGTAATAACTGAACAGCTCACTCTGTCAAATTCTACTTGTCTTTTCTTTCAATTATAAGCTTGAAGAATCAAGTGGTTTTATATCTTATTGTGTGTCTAGTCTGATGGTAAGATGGACAACAAGCTCTACATTTGGGACACAGAGCTTGACACTGTACAGTTTTTTGACTTTGAGACGGGTCGGGGAGAACAGGATGATGACCTTGGATCATTTGAAGAAGAAGAGGATATATCAGATATAGACAGGTGAATCACCATTCACTCCTTAGAGTTTTCAAACAACTTTACTTGAAACGGATTTCTACACAATCTGTCACGCTATGTGTTTAGTTGTGTAGTATTTTCTATCTCTGCAGGAAACAGCGAACAACAGAGTGCCTCATTATTTTTGAGTTTACGGCGTTATTTGCTTTTCGGTAGCCAAAAGTAGTGGGGAAATTATAAGGTAGTTATATGATCATTAAATGGCTCTGCTGATGGCTGTTTTGTCATCATTGTCAAGTAGACAGATATTCAGATAAATATATACAAAAAGAGATAAACAGATAGATACATAGATAGAGAGATAAATAATTAGATAGATAGGTACATACATAGATAGATCCATAGATTAATACATAGACGGAGAGATACATAGATAATTATATAGATATGTAGATAGATGTACATCTCAAAATAGATATGTTCATACTGTAGATAGATACATATATTTAGTTACATATATAAATAAATACATAGATTATAAAACATGAGTGACAAATCTTTTTTCCTAAGACATGCTACTTGTCAGTGTGGCAGCTTGTCACTTTGACCTGTGACTTGTGTATTTCCTCTGTTTTCTGTATGTTTGGAGCATTTTTCATGCACAGCTAAGTTTTATTATTCTAAAATTAAAAAAGGTCCAACAATAATACATAAACATAGATTATGTACAGGTCTAATTTAACTTAGGCATTGAGCATCGTTAGGAGTTGTGTTATCATGACATAAAAATAAGGATTGATGGCTTCAGTAAATCTATTTACTCTTTGAATCTCATAGATACAGTAATGAGAATACGCGTAGACATAGATCCTGTTACTTCCTTAGCAGCTGTATAGGATTGTTCGTTCATATCCGTAGTTGCGATGTAATTTTTAATATCAAAATCTTTATACACAATCATCAAGTCAGTTTTAAAAAATCGTATTTTACAAAAATTAGCAGTCTTCTTAAAGTTTAAAGCTTTATATCACTGAGACCTTGGCACCGGTCATAGTTTTGGTTTTTTAAAGATTGCTGAAAGGAAAATGGCTGAGCGTATAAGTCGTGGAAGATTAGTATTTTCCAATGTCATATGTTTGGTTTCATGCGATAGGGCTGTTTGAACTTACTGACCTTGTCAAGAATTGCTGTAAACAATTAGATATTGCTTCGAGAAATATAGACTACCAAAGTGTTCGTCTGTTGCCTCTGCAACCTCCGCCATATGTTTACTATAATAAGAGACGTGTTTGTCCGAAGACACTCTTAGATCGTTAGGAAATGCATCACCCAGGAATTGGGCTCAGATATTCGGTTTGGTGGCCCAACATACTAACCACTGCACCACTCAGCCACCTTGTGGAACAATTATGCACATACTTAATTACACATGATGATCTCTCAAGTTACACGGGACATGGTATTAGTTTACTAGTTTACAATAAAATAAAACATATCTTACACTGGAGTTTCTTGTCTACATGTTTGAAAGGTTAGACCAGATAATTATTTTTTTTTAGAAATAATAATAATAGTAATTTATTTTTACCTAATGCATGATTGTTGCTGTTTTCTAACTAAATCCTCATATCTTGCATAGAGGCCGCCACCAGGCCGCTAAGGACATCTCCAGCAGATACCCTATCAGTCAGTTTTGGGACTGCTCAGAACCCAAATTGATTGTCTGTGAGGTAAAACGCATTTCAGGAACAGTGGCTACAAAGGGAAATACTATGCAGGAGGTGAGAGTGATAACTCTATTCATTCAGACATATAAGTCAGTGCTTTACCTCTACTAGCTGATTACTCTATTGTACTACCTGTCCATCAAGCCTCTCATCCCTAAGTCTTATGTAGAAAGGGGTTAAAGATAAACTTATACAAAATATTAGTTAATTTTTTTAGAAAGTATCGGTATTTTTTATCATTTGCGATTGCTTTTGATGTTTGAGATCGTCTGACTGTCAGGATGTTTCAAGATTAAACTGGACAAAACTTGATTTCGGTTCAAGTGCTCAGATGTAGCGAAAAAGCGATTAGGACTTTGCAAAGGGGCCGACAGAATAGAGGCGTGTAACACTGTAACCTGAACGCAATAGTCGATACAAACTATAGCAATGATAATAACTAGTGACGTCATTTCGCACATACTTTTCTTGTAAGTGTTTTAATCGTGATCAAGTTTTGCGGAGTTTAATCTTGAAACATCCAGTCAGGTGCTTCAAGATTAAAGTCATCAAAAAGAATCGCAAATGATAGAAAAATACTGATATTTTCTGATAAAAACTACTTAAGTTTGGTGTAAGTTCGTCTTTAAATACTTTAATGAATATATGATAACCAGACAAAGGTTTAGGGTTCTTACGACATAAAAAACCACAATGAAGATTGACTGGTGGGTTTTATTTAAGGGCAGAGATCATCGTAAACTCGGAGCAATAATGCTGTTAAAGCATGACCAGAGTGTCTAGAAATATTTTTCTGTTAAAGTTACTGATTGCTTGATGAATTGAACTTAACATTCAGCTTTCAAACTTGTATTGGTCTCCTGATTAGCTCCCTTATTGCTCTGAGATGTTAAGGGAGGATATAGTTGATAAGTTGTTTATTTTAGCTGCTTACTAATGTCAAGGTGAGAGTGCTGAGTTATAGCTTGTGCTCTTCGATTGTTCATTCTATAAATTTACTCATTTTCACAATTTATTGCTTGGTTATTCAGATCTTACTGCTGTTGTTAGCGTCGGTTTTGCAATGCCACTAGCTCGTATGTTACAGGCTGAGTCCCTGGTGGTTTCACTCTTCTCTACTCCTGAGCACGGAACGATGATACAAGACAGCTTTGCCATGCACAGAACTCATAACAGCTTCCTTGGATTTGAGGTGCCTTACTTTTATTTTGCTGTCAAGTCAGATGCTTTGGCAGACGCTAGCGCCGGTGGAGGTCAGTAGGCGAACTTTTCTATTTCCAACTTGTTTAGCATATAAGATTTATTTTGAATTAAAATTTTATATTTTTGTATTTGAGATGTGATAGACTAAAAATGGAGCAGATATTATTGTGTAAACATGTAAAAGTTTAAGCAGAACAGCAGTGATGCTTGATGGACTGCATGGTACCTCCTGTATGGTACCTCTCGCTTGGTGCCTCCTGTATGGTATCTCCCGCATGGTGCCTCATGTATGGTACCTCCTGTATGGTATCTCCCGCATGGTGCCTCATGTATGGTACCTCTCGCATGGTGCCTCCTGTATGGTACCTCCTGTATGGTACCTCCCGCATGGTGCCTCATGTATGGTACCTCCTGTATGGTACCTCCCGCATGGTGCCTCCTGTATGGTACCTCCTGTATGGTACCTCTCGCATGGTGCCTCATGTATGGTGCCTCCTGTATGGTATCTCCTGCATGGTACCTCCTGTATGGTACCTCCCGCATGGTGCCTCCTGTATGGTATCTCCTGCATGGTACCTCCTGTATGGTACCTCCCGCATGGTACCTCCCGTGTGGTACCTCCTGTATGGTACCTCCCGCATGGTGCCTCCTGTATGGTACCTCCTGTATGGTACCTCCCGCATGGTGCCTCATGTATGGTACCTCTCGCATGGTGCCTCCTGTATGGTACCTCCCGCATGGTGCCTCATGTATGGCACCTCTCGCATGGTGCCTCCTGTATGGCATCTCTCGCATGGTGCCTCATGTATGGTGCCTCCTGTATGGTATCTCCTGCATGGTACCTCCTGTATGGTACCTCCCGCATGGTGCCTCCTGTATGGTATCTCCTGCATGGTACCTCCTGTATGGTACCTCCCGCATGGTACCTCCCGTGTGGTACCTCCTGTATGGTACCTTCGGCATGGTACTTCCCGCATTGTACCTCCCCATGGTACCTCCCGCATGGTACCTTCCGCATGGTACCTCCCGCATGGTACCTCTTGCATGGTACCTCTCGCATGGTACCTCCTGTATGGTACCTCTCGCATGGTACCTCCCGTGTGGTACCTCCTGTATGGTACCTTCGGCATGGTACTTCCCGCATTGTACCTCCCCATGGTACCTCCCGCATGGTACCTTCCGCATGGTACCTCCTGCATGGTACCTCTTGCATGGTACCTCTCGCATGGTACCTCCTGTATGGTACCTCCCGCATGATACCTTCCGCATGGAACCTTCCGCATGGTACCTCTTGCATGGTATCTCTCCCATGGTACCTCTCCCATGATACCTCTCCCACGGTACCTCCCGCATTTTACCTTTTGCATGGTACCTCTCGCATGGTACCTCCTGTATGGTACCTCTCGCATGGTGCCTCCTGTATGGTATCTCCTGCATGGTACCTCCTGTATGGTACCTCCCGCATGGTACCTCCCGTGTGGTACCTCCTGTATGGTACCTTCGGCATGGTACTTCCCGCATTGTACCTCCCCATGGTACCTCCCGCATGGTACCTTCCGCATGGTACCTCCCGCATGGTACCTCTTGCATGGTACCTCTCGCATGGTACCTCCTGTATGGTACCTCCCGCATGATACCTTCCGCATGGAACCTTCCGCATGGTACCTCTTGCATGGTATCTCTCCCATGGTACCTCTCCCATGATACCTCTCCCACGGTACCTCCCGCATTTTACCTTCTGCATGGTACCTCTCGCATGGTACCTCCTGTATGGTACCTCCCCATGATACCTCCCACATGGTACCTTCCACATGGTACCTTCTGCATGATACCTTCCGCATGATACCTCCTGTATGAAAGAGGTGTGATAGAGATTAAAAAGTTATTCGTCAATGTCTATCCAAGCCTTAAAATATTTAAGATGTTATTTCACAGTAGCCCTGTATTCTAAGCTAGGGAAAAGTAGAAGAGTGTTTTGTTAATTGACCATTGTTAATATACCAATAATATAAATAAATTAAACAATTGGTTATATTTATAAACTATATTTATTATTATCTATATATATTATAAAGCTATATATTTATTGGTTTATAAATAAACCGATAAATAATTGACCGGTTTTTAATAACCAGCATCATCACAAGTGCACAAATATGTTTTCTAGTAATTGTTTTTGTTCAAGATAAAGTCGATAAAAGATACCACATATAACAACATCTTGCAAGAGAAAAATCTAGGGTGCTTCTAGGAACAGCTTCTGTTCATTTTTCTTCCAGTCACATATTCTCTCCTACTCTATTTAAAGCATTTTACTTTCTTTTGCAGACAACCAACTGACTCCAAGGCCTGCTGTCGCCCCGTCTCCCTCTCCACACGTTGCCAAAAGAACTATGAGAGACTTTATAGGCCTTGAGCAGGCGAGCAAGTCATCGACAGATGCTATGATGAATTTTAGCTTTTATCTAACCATTGGCAACATGGATGAAGCCTTCAAAGCTATAAAACTTATTAAAAGGTAGCAGATGTTGTCATTGTGTTACAATCCTTGTGTATTTTAGACCATTCAGTTTAGTCTGAGCCTTATATTGGAGTTGTCGACTCATTTCTTTTTTAGTGAGTCTGTTTGGGAGAATATGGCTAAAATGTGTGTCAAATCTCGCCGGCTGGATGTAGCCTCAGTTTGCCTAGGGAACATGGGGCATGCAAGAGGGGCCAAGGCTTTGAGGGAGGCAAACAAGTACCCAGAGCTGGATGCACGAGTTGCGGTACTGGCTATTCAACTCGGTCTCCTCGACGATGCTGAGCGACTGCTTAAAAACTGTAAAAGATACGATCTTCTTAACGAGTTATATCAAGCTAATGGGCAGTGGGATAAGGTAAGTTGGTCGGAGCCTCTTCTTCTGTTATCATAGCAGTGATGGAACTTTTAGTCCTTACTATAATAGGAGCCGTATCTGTCCGTTCGAAGCCACGCTAGGAACATTAGGGAAAACGATTCCCTCGCACAGGCATCAAACTCGGATGGTGGATTGGTAGACTGGCGCGCCAACCATTGCACCACTTGGGCACCTTGCCACATTTTGGAATAATTATGCGCTTAGTTATTACACATGATGATCTTTCATGGTGCGCGGGACTGCCTGTGTACTAGTATTTCATAATTGCTTGTGCATGGTGACTGATCGTTACATGTAATAAATATATGCATAATTATTCCATGCGGCAACAAGGTGATTGAGTTGCGCAGTTAGTAGTGCGCTCGGCTGAGAATCTCAATATCTGGACTTGATTCCTGTGCTATCTTTTTTGTAATGCTTTTATAGCAAAGACTAGTACTCTGTATATAGTACCCCGGTAGTCTGGTGTGCCGTGATAGATTGTCATGTGTACCAATAAAGTTCAGATAAAAAGTAGCTGCGCAATTATTCAGAAATATCCATGGGCAGTCAATTGGTGCAGGTGTTCCAGCATCGGTCTACCACCTGGAATGTTACGCGTTGGAGTATAGTTGAAATTTATCTTTTATCCTAACCTTGACTCCCCTAGAGACAGATGACAAATAGGTACACACCTCTCTTATTATAGTAAAATTATATATTTGTTTTACTTTATTTTAGACGTACACCATTTTTTTCTTCGCAGAATAGGTCTCGCTGTATAGAAAAAAAGTGACAAAATCGATTTAAAGTAACATTGAAGGTTTGCCCTCCTTTTTGCTTCACATAAAGTTAACATAATCCTGAACCATAAGCCAAGTATAAGTGGTAAAAAGGAGAGAAGCTGTCAATACAAACCAACAATACCATAGTTACTGTATAGTCAGTAAATTAAAAAGTTAAGTTTAGTCTTTTCTTATTTGAAAGGTCTAAAAGAGTTAGTTTGGGAATACTTTGGAACGGATTGGTCAATTTACATACAAATACAATATTATGTTTACATAAAGCGTTTTGTTTAACCTCACTAATTCATGTTTACTTAGTCTAATTTCACTAACATTGACAAATACATAGAGTTATATTGCAGGCCATATACATAGAGTTATGTTGCAGGCCATAGCCATAGCTGAGTCAAGTGATAGAATCCACCTGCGCAGTTCTCTGTATAATTTTGCTAAGCACCTCGAGGAGAAGGGGGATGTCAACAGCGCCATTACATAGTAGGTGCCATATTTATTATGTGTTGTTCTTGTAATAATTTATATGTTATATTAATAGACTGTATAGTAGTGCTAGCAATGTATGTTATAGTAGTGCTAGCAATGTATGTTATAGTAGTGCTAGCAATGTATGTTATAGTAGTGCTAGCAATGTATGTTATAATAGTGCTAGCAATGTATGTTATAGTAGTGCTAGCAATGTATGTTATAGTAGTGCTAGCAATGTATGTTATAGTAGTGCTAGCAATGTATGTTATAGTAGTGCTAGCAATGTATGTTATAGTAGTGCTAGCAATGTATGTTATAGTAGTGCTAGCAATGTATGTTATAGTAGTGCTAGCAATGTATGTTATAGTAGTGCTAGCAATGTATGTTATAATAGTGCTAGCAATGTTTGTTATAGTAGTGCTAGCAATGTATGTTATAGTAGTGCTAGCAATGTATGTTATAGTAGTGCTAGCAATGTATGTTATAGTAGTGCTAGCAATGTATGTTATAGTAGTGCTAGCAATGTATGTTATAATAGTGCTAGCAATGTTTGTTATAGTAGTGCTAGCAATGTATGTTATAGTAGTGCTAGCAATGTATGTTATAGTAGTGCTAGCAATGTATGTTATAGTAGTGCTAGCAATGTATGTTATAGTAGTGCTAGCAATGTATGTTATAGTAGTGCTAGCAATGTATGTTATAGTAGTGCTAGCAATGTATGTTATAGTAGTGCTAGCAATGTATGTTATAGTAGTGCTAGCAATATGTGTTAGATTTCTCAATAATGATTTTGAAATGTCATAATTACAAAAATGCCAAAATATGAATAGCAGTACTAGTTTAAACTTAGAACTTACCTGTAGGTACTTACATGTAGGTACTTACATGTAAGTACCTACATGTAGGTACTTACATGTAGGTACTGGAATACTTAGTACTAACTTGGAGTTCAGGAAAGAACAGACACAAACACTTGATATTCTAAGTCGACTTTTTAAGACTTTCAAGTTTTAACTCTAAGTTCTAACTCTATGTTAGAACTTAGAAGTTTTAGAAAGTCGACTTAGAATATCAAGTGTTTGTGTCTGTTCTTTCCTGAATGAATTTATAAAACAGGCACTTGTTTGCAGGTGTTCTTAATATATTAGAGCAGATGACAGAGCATGCCATTATTTGGAGTATGGAGAGAAATTGTGTGCTGCCTTGCCTGGCTGCTATGCCTTTTATTCTTGAGGCCAGTTTTTCTATGATGCACTGTGTTGTCATGTGAAGTCACTTTTTATGTTCTTCCCCATGCGACGCTCTTCTGTCCCGAGTCATTAGAACCTTCCACTTTGCAGCTATGAGCGTTCTGGAACACAGAAGTTTGAAGTTCCGAGGATGCTGTTTGATGAACCACAGGATTTAGAGAAATACGTCCTCAAATCTAAAGACAAGTGAGATCTCTTTTCTAGCTTTTTTGCATTCATCTGCAGTCAAGCCCTTACACCATAACAAACAAGGGGTTTATTGTTATAAACCGGATAATTGATAAATGATGTAAATTGACTCACTGCAAAGAGTGCAGTTGGTCAAAGATAAACTGTAGAGCTGGAGTTGCTAAGGCCCCCCCCCCCCCCCCCCCCGACCTTTTTTAGTACCATGTACTGATGCTGAAGCCAAGTTTTATCACACTCGACTTATTTAGCAATCACTTTCGTAACAGCTTTGGCTGTTGCCAAGTTCAACTAATAAGAGCTACTTACCGGTATATATACTGCAGTAGAAACTAATTTCTGTGTTAAATGTAGATGCATACTTCAGGTAGCGGTGACTGTTTGGTATCATGACGTAGCCATTCCTCTCAATCCATTGCTGGTTTGTGTTACTGTAATTTGTAAACTGGTTGAACACCAAAGACCATTTAAATTATTGCCAAAAAATGCTTTGGATGATGTTAAATGGGGTGTTATTAAAATATGCTACTAAAAAGTTGTATCTCTGACAAAGGCCAGCTAGTCAACCAATCATAAATCACATGAGCTTTGTTTACAAACATTTATGATGGCTTGTGATTGGTTGTCTTCAGCTTTGGCTACTGCAATCAACAAAGTGTTCATTTTGAAAGCCTGTATGCTCTTTTTTATATGCAGCAGGCCTCTTGGTTGGACTCTCTGTTTTCTTTATATTGTTGCGGAATTTTCAAACTAATCTTTGGCAATGATTATATATCATTCAAATGATAACTTTGAAAGTGTAGGATGTCTGAAACTGAATGCAACAAGCTCCATATTGGGCTGTGCCATGATGTGACAAATGCATTGTTGTAGGTCACTGAGAAAATGGTGGGCGCAGTACATGGAGAGTACAGGGGAAATGGAGACATCCCTCCAGTTCTATGAAGCAGCCCAAGATTATCTCTCTCTAGTCAGAGTTTACTGCTACTGTGGCAACCTTGACAAGGTACTTTCTCCCTTACAATCATTTAGTTTTAGTTCTTGTTACTATCTCAATGCATCTTGTTTATTTATGATGATTTTGTATATTTTCTTGTTTTTAATATTTAAGGAAAATGATGCTTTAAAAACTGTACAAATTAGTTTAATTTGAATTCCTTTATCAAACAGATCTTTAATATAGTTTTTCCATGGTGTATTTATAAAACTTTCATGAAACCGTGTCACTTCCTGTCATAACAGCTTAGCAGATTAATGCTGAGTCAGCTGGCCCCTCGAAGAAACCATAAAGCTCACTGATTGGCTGACAAGTCTGATAGCTAATTGGATATTGTAGAAATCTCTGAATATTGTAGAAAAAAACTTGTATTGAACGCCAGAGCAAGTAAAAATTGTTACAAATATATTGGTAAAAAGTGCAATTACTCTAACTGTTCAATATTTGTTGATCAGTTGCCAGGCAGTGTTAGCAGAAGGTGAAGTTGCAATATAATAAAAACACCAGAATATTTTGCAAATGGTATAAATTAGAGCTATTCATAAAAGCATAGAATTGATCAAACACTGCATTAAAATGTAATGTAACTCTATGTATTCGTAGTGTCGGAAAAACTCCTTGTCTAGTTTGGTTGTAGGTAACTGTCTAGTTTGGTTATAGGTAACTACCCAAGTAAAATTGGTAATCATTGTACCAGCTAATTAGCTTGACTTATCAATAGTGTCTTGTACAGACAGCATGGCTGTTTATTTATCTTTGAACAGTGCATGACAGACTCTTTCGCTTGTTCCTAGCATCACCACAGTGTTTACTGTGTGAACCAGACTCTGTCGTAAACATACAACAAATCATAAAGTGTAGTGTTGCAGGCTGCCGAGATATGCAATGATATCGGGGACCGAGCAGCTTGCTATCAGCTCGCACGGACATATGAGAACCAGGACCAGATTAAGGAGTCTATTCATTTCTACACGAGAGCGCAGGCCTATGGAAATGCCATTCGTCTTTGCCGGGAGCATGAGATGGACGACCAGCTAATGAATCTGGCACTGCTCGGTACTTCAGAGGATATGCTAGAAGCTGCCAAGTATTATGAGAAAAAACATGGCTGCCAGGACAAGGCTGTTATGCTCTACCACAAAGTGAGTTGGAAAATTTTCTTGTGTTGGTAAAACCTTTGAAAGTTTGTGTTATTACAGATTTATCAACATGTATTTTAATAAATCTCTGTGTTGTTTGTCCTTGATTGTCAGAGCTAGTACTTATAGCTTCCCGGTTAGCTTGAAAAACTCTCAAAATACATGTATTCAATTTAATGTGGGGTTATGTTACCCTTGCTAGTCATTCATGTTGGTTAATGTTATTGTAATATTCAACAGGCTGGAAGCTTCTCTAAAGCGTTAGATTTGGCATTTGAAACAAAGCAGTTTGCGGCGCTACAAGTCATATCAGAAAGTCTCACATCCAACACAGATCCTGAAGTTCTTAAGAGATGTGCGCAGTTCTTCCTGGATAATGGACAGTTTGACAGAGCTGTAGACTTACTTGCAGTTGGTCGCAAGGTTTGTCTGCTCTTGTTATTCATTTCTGATGATTAGGATGTTATAGGATTATGAAGTTAGATTGTGAGTAAGTGACAGTTTAGGCACTATTTGTACGCGAAGGCATTTTTTACGAGCCGTGTACATTCAGCCAACTTTGTTGTAAGATATATACCCTATATGATGCATTGCTAATAGTTTTATAGTGTTACAGGGTATAATTTACCTCTTGGTTTGTTCTTAACAGGAGAGTAGTTGGGTTTTACAGTGAAAGTCATTGCTATTTTAGTAAAAAAACTGAAAATATACAAGTATTTTCTATAGCAAAAAAAATATGAGTAAATATTGCCACAAAATGTTAGGTAATGCTTCAGCATTACATTCAGCTCACGCTCTCACATTGTGCGTTGCTACATAAATACCGTTAAATACTTGTCATGTTCTTTCTGTAGTATATTGATGCCTTAAAGCTGTGCAATGAACAAAATGTGATGCTCACCGAGGACCTCGTAGAGAAGCTAACTCCAGAAAAATCTGATGATAACGAGACAGAGAGTGAACGCATGAAGGTGCTTGAGGCGATCGCCACAGTATGTATGAACCAGAGGCAGTACCATCTGGCCACTAAGAAATACACACAGGCTGGTAATAGGATCAAGGTGAGGCACCATCCTGGAAATACAACATCAGTGGAGCTTTTGCTTTTTAAATCTCAAGTCAGTTTACACTTATGATTGTTAAAGACAAATCTGGGCAATATCCAGTATAGTGAGTTTTTAATGCCGGCATTGTTAGCTGCTTAGATGACAGAACATCTGAAGGAAGCCTTTGCAATGAAAATGATTGTTTACAATTCACTGAGGGTATTCATGGTTATGACTCTTCAAACAACTGTATACATATTTTAGTTTGCTGCAGATCATATTCATATGTGCTTTTATCACACTCAGGGTATGAAGGCTTTGCTAAAATCTGGGGATACAGAAAAAATAACCTTTTACGCTGGTGTGTCTCGTCAAAAGGAAATCTACGTTATGGCAGCTAACTACCTTCAAAGTCTTGACTGGACAAAGAACCCCAAAGTGATGAAAGATATAATCAGTTTTTACACCAAGGGACGAGCACTCGACTCACTTGCCTCGTTCTACGAGGCCTGTGCTCAGGTAACCTTCCTCTAAGAAATCTCATAGATCAGTGAGTGGGCTACTCCCTATACATTTGGATGCTTTCGCTTGTCAATCTTCATCCAACCACGCTCTTATCTAACTCTAACAAATGCACAACTTCAAGGAAATTTCAAGACTTGTATAGTCGTGTTATACACCTTCATAATATTCATGTGTTTGTACTTATGAAAAGGTTTACAGCAATATTATGAAGAGATGAAAATCACTTTTCACCATAGAGAAGAAACAAACTGTTTACCTCTAAATTGGTTTGATTCAAGCACCCAGACAATATTTATTCAACAATGCTGTAACGCGCCTGTCTATGGGCTAATAGACACTAGCTTGAGCATTCTGTTAAATTATGCTGGATGTCAGTGATTGGTTTGTTTTTTTTTAGCTTGCATAGAGGTAGCACCAATATCACAAATGGCCTTTTTTGTTAGGCTGAAATAGATGAATATCAAAACTATGAGAAAGCCCTTGGGGCACTCGGTGAGGCTGCCAAGAGCATATCCAATGCCAAGTTGAGCAACACTACTCTTCAGGAAGAACGACTCGCTGCCCTCAAACACAAGATTATTCTCATTAAGAAGTTTGTTAATGCTAAAAGGTCAGCTTGATGATTGACTTTTCATTCCATTGAAACTTTCCATCATCCTTGTAGCTAGGTTTAAAGAGCTCTCAGCTCTGCAAAATAATATCGTTTCTGTGAAAAAAATATTGTTGCTCTTTCTAGATTTTTTGTTCTCGTATCATTATTTATAAACTGAATCTAGGTCTTATGAGGACTCTCCCGACGAGGCTGTCAAAGTTTGTCAAATACTGTTAGAGGAGCCTGAGATAGATACAAGTGTCAGGCTGGGAGATTTGTATGGCTTCATGATTGAACATTACCACAAAAAAGGAAACTACAATATGGTTCGTATGCATGGCAACTCATGGTGCTCTTCACATAAATTACTTTGCAGGAGTTGCTGCAACTGATACTTCATCGTTTTGTCATATTGTTTTGCTGGTAGCTATGATTTTTGTAACGAAGGAAGTTTGACATCATTTCTTTAAATTACAGGCATACAACCTGTTGCAAGAACTACGAGGCAAGTCATCAGTTAATCCAAGCTACTTTGTTAGCATGTCCACCTTGGAATCTATACACAAACATTTAAACATACCGCTAGGACGTGGTAGCGGACCTGATAAAAACACAGAGTTTGATGAAAACAATGATGACGAGATACAGGGAGAGGCAATCGACGAAGAAGTTATTGATTATGACTAGAAACATCTCTACTACACTTAATACTATTACATAGGATGCCGTCCATGATTATTCTTTCTTTGAACACAATTTTGCAAGAAAACACTGCAAAATTTTGGTTTTATACAATACATGTAAAACTACAAACACCACCTGATTTGATTACACCTCTCAATTATTCATTCATGCTCCTACACATAATTGATGCGAGTAATAACAGGAGTTGATAAGACTCCACTATCGAGTGCAGCAGGAACAAACCCGTCGCCGGGCCCACACGAACCTCAAGTGAATGTGAATGAAATACCCAATGCAGCTTCCACGCTATGGATCATCTAACATCAACACAAGTGTTCATCTAATGTCCTTTGTACACACTTGACGAGGATGTTTTCAATAGCACGGTAAGCATGCACCATTCCTTGCTTTTTGTGCTACAGCATGTACTTATTCAATTCAATAAGTTGCATGCGGTCTCTGTTCATGCCAGTTTTTGAATATTCACTCATGAATTTTAATGCTATCAGAAGTACAGATTGGACAACCATTTTGTGAACAGCATTTATTCCCTTACAAAATATACAAGGCATGTGCAACATTAGGCAGCAACCTCTCTATCCTTCTTCACGGGACCCATAAATGCTTTCTTTTCCTCAGCAGTCTGGAAACGACCATGACCAAACTTGCTGCTGGTATCAATAAATTTGAGCTTGATTTCTTCTGAAGCAACACGCTTCGTCTGAACCATCAATGACTGTAATAAATAGCCGCACGTGAAAAGAACTAGGCTACTCAAAAGTAAATTGAACTGTACAAAAAGTAAAGAGATGCAACAAATTGAAAATTACCTTTCGCAAAGTAAGAACTCTTTTCTTTGGGCCAACCACACAGCCTTTAACCATAACAAAATCATTTCGGACCTCCCCATAGTGTGGGAATCCACCCATGGGTGTGATGGATTTGTCAGTAATATCATATTCGGTAGAGGCATTGTTCTTTACCACTTTTCCATCCTTGGTATGAATACCTGAAATAAGAAACCTTAACATTATAGCTACTCGACAAAAAGATAAATGAACACCCAACAATACAAACAGCAGTTCAGGAAAGATATGTTGGTTTCATTAACAATCAATCGGTAATTCCATATAACATCATCACTTTCTAGGAAAACCAAATCGAAACTAAAAATGGAAAGCTACCTGTGCCAATTCTGTAGACTTTCTTGTTGACCTCAGTACGATGGTGATAACCCTTTTGACCAGCTCTTGGGACACCAAACCCAACACGAGCAGGATGCCACGCTCCAATGCAAGCAACTTTCCTCAAGCCTTTATGCGTCTTGCGTGGCAACTTCTTGACATGCCATCGAGAAATGACACCCTTGAAGCCCTTGCCCTTTGTCACACCAATGACATCCATCATCTCATCTTGAGCAAACACATTCGAAACTGGAACTTGCTTCTCCAGTTGTTGTTTGGCCCAGTTGACTTTGTCAGCCACGGTTCCACCATTTACTTGGATCTCCATCAAATGGGCCTTCTTTTGACGTTGGTTCATCAGTTTAGTCTGCATATCATCACACAATGTATTACCGTACCATCTGACAACAATTTCATAAGCAATTAACAATTAAGGCTGCCTCATCTCGAGGTGATTTCATTAATATCATATAATACATGCAATAAATAATCACAGGCAATATACCTAAAAAAGGAGACTGCAGAAACTTAATCAAGAATTAATACCTGTGTGTGACAGAGAACTCTGATAACTTTGCAGTACTTGATCAGCTTGTTAAAGTCACGTTCAATGACCTTTTTCCCATCAGTGTCTTGCCACTTCTTTGCATACTTAGTGAATGCCTTCTTTTTGCACTGGTACCTAAGCAAAGAACACAGGTGACCTCATCACATTCAAGTACTCACTGTTGTGAGCAGCGAAGTGAGCGGAGGGTGTCCTGGTAAAAGGATGGGGCTCACCGCACAGCGGCGCATCAAATTGATGCAGCCACTGGTAACGGGAGGAGCCCTTAACAGAAGCCTGCGGCAATTGGCACTGCTGAAAAGCAAATAGCATAGCGAATAAATCGATGCAAAGCAAGTTGGCAGTGATGTAGACAAGTAAAATACATTGCATCCATGCTTACTTACCAGTTCTTATAAAACCGACGTCGACACTCCTCACTGATATGCTCAGCCCAAATTGTGCCAAGTGTACGGAGGCCACGGGGTGTTTCTATGTAACCTGTCACGCCGACGACTACCAACGGTGGTGTCTCAATGATGGTGACAGCTTCCACCACTTCTTTTTTATTGACCTCTGAAAGTAAAAGTTGACACGCATGTAACATGGCAACAATATGCAAAGTAAAACACGAAATTATTTACATCAATAAAGCAAAACTAAAATTGACCTCAATCACTTCAGCACTTACTAGAGCCAGGCTTGTTGACTTCTCGTACAATATGGGTCATGCCAGCTTTATATCCCAAAAAAGCTGTAAGGTGCACTGGTTTCTTGGGGTCATCCTTTGGAAAGGATTTGCACTTTCCTCTGTGGCGTTTACTTCTTTTCTTAGGCATAAACCCAAGATTGCCATGACGAGGAGCCGAGAACTTACGGTGGGACTGAAACAAAAAATGACCGATAAAACGACACAAATAGAAAACCGAGATAATCGAGTCCCACTGATAAAATATGGAATGATGATCATTACCGAATTGAAATAAAAATTATATAGGCTACCTAAACGGATGATTTCGCAACAGTAAATAAAAAGCCGATTACTTATCTGGAGCGCATATGACTTACCATGTCGCTAGCCGAGTGAAAAAGGAAGCTCGAGTTGGCGGATTAGTTGTACTGCTAGTGCACAGCACCTTTAACATATAATATTGTTTTTAATAAATACATTTGTTAAACAACAACGTATTTTTTAACGTGAATAGTTTAAAAATTTAATATTAATTTTGACACTACTATTTAATAATAATAATAATTACTAGTATTGAGATTGTATAGCCACGCCTATCAAAAACTCCAAAAATCTTAGAAATCCTAATTTGTAGTTATAATAACTGCCTCGAAGCTTCTAAAATGCCTTCACAAGAGCCTTGGTTTCATAGGTGGTCTGAAAATCTTGCTAATGCTTTTATTGCTTCTATGCAATGGCCGGGAGATAAACTAAGAGGTTAGTTAAACATTTTTGTTTTGCTTGTAAATTTTCTAATACGTTGCCTGTTTGCCGGTGTTGCGTCCGCTGCATTGTTTTATTCATTTTGATGTCATACAAAACATTTATTTCATAAAAAGGAAAATCAATATTCTGCATTAGTTTGAATATTTGTGATACAAGTTTTTTTCAACAAACAACATTGACATGCCAATTGTAAAAGTCTTATTTTGGGTACAGTGTTGGTATGCTACTGGAACAGGATTGTCCAAAATTGGATTAGTCAAAAAGGTTTACTTCAAACAGCCTTATTATTTATTTAAAGTTTTTCATGTTTCACTCCCAGGGTTGATACTCTGAAAGAAACACCCACCTGGCTAGGCCCAGACCTGGATATTGTCCCCCAATCACCTGGTTGGTCAATTTGAAATACACCCCCTAAACACCGGGAGTTCTCTCGAGACGCCCAGGTTCCACGTCCTACTAAACATCCATTATGATTCAAAAGCTATAAAAATAACTTCCACTAGGAAATCATAAATCAGCCTGCTGGTGAATTTAGCTTGTTTTTGTCCTCAAAATCACCATCGAACAGTGTGAAGAAAGCTATGAAAAACATGGGCCCTTTCATCCGCTTGGCTGTGGAAACCCTCTCTCCTCCCCGTAAAGTAGCAAATTCACTAACAGTGTCCCATGGTCTGAAAACCACACCTAAAACGTGATTTTGGGCCGAGCCTAAGGGGCCTTTTTGGGGGAGTATCAACCCTGGGGTTTTACTGATCTAATTTGAAATTACTAAAACACTTTGAGACCATTACAAAAAGTAATTTTAGTGCAATGCTATATCCTAGCAAAGTTAAGAGTAATGTTGTCGTAAGACACTGTAGGCCTAGTAGATGTATTATAAACAATAGCATGATCTGCTGTATTGTTATAACATGAGAACTGACTAGTCTAAATGAGTGTTCTCATCATATGCTCACAATTCTTTGGGTGTCTCATATAGGCCTGTCCATGTTCCTTTGTGACCTCGCGTAACCAAGGTCTCTTTGGCACTCTTTTAGTATGTCCAGATAATAAGTGTTGGTCACATGATTATGAAGTGGCAATAATACATAACAATATGCCATCCTTCCCTTTTTATGAAAGTGGTCGCAACCTTACCATTGTTATAATGTTTTGCTATATATTTGTTTACGATACGGATAGGCAATAATCTAATTTACTGTTTGAAACTTGTCAAACCCGGTGGGCAGGGTCCTATGGCTAATTCAGACGCCGCATCTGAGAACAGGTGTAGGGGGTACCATGTTACCCTTAGCTGGTAGCTCAGTTGAGGGTAGTCAACTAGACTTACTAGACTACTAGACTAACTAGACTTACGCAGCTTGGTTTAATTGTAACACCAATGCCTTGGCAAAACTCAGGAGCAGTATACTGTTGTGGGCAATGGTGTCTAGCTTGAACATCACTTATTGTGTGATGTCATCATGAAGGGTAGTGTACTTTTTGTATTACAAATTTTCTTTACCTTTCGTGTTGACCATTCCCATAGACGATTCCCATAGTTCATGAACGATTCATTGGTCTTGCTGCCAATGTACTGATTTTTTGTGTGATTGCAACCAACACTTTGTGTCACTAAGTTTGTCCAAAAGCAGGACATTTGCTTTTTAATTGATCATAACCACAAAACATGCAATTGTTTATTTTCATGAGAGCTGGTATAGTGGGGTTTTCTTGCTGACAACAGTAACTAAATCATTACTCACAGTTTGGTTCTCCTTTTAATTCTTGGTCACTTCAAACAAGGACAAAGAATTGTCATATCACGTAACACTCCAAATTCACGCATGTCAGCTTGAACTTTTAGTCTCTTCACAAAGATATCATTGATTTTTCTCTCCATCTCAGTCTCTCACCAAAATACATACCAATCGAATAAGACATTTCTTTGATTGAAACACTCATGAAATGTTTTCTGGTACATTGAGCAACCACTCCATGTCTTCTTCATTTTCAAACTTCAACTGTTTTAAGATTTTAAGTGTTCTTACCAATACGGTGCCATAAAATGGCTATTTTCTTCATATAGGGTTGTTAGCTGGGAAGGGGTAATTACCAGTCTCATCAGCAGCCTTGATGCCTGAGGTAATAAAGAAGAAAATCCAACAATGTTCAGCTCTATTCTCATCAAAGCTGTTGGGAAGGTGCAAGCACATAAGCATCTGTGTCAAGGCTCAAAGTTACAAAAGTCAAGGCACAAACACCGCAAACGCACGCACACCATAGTTCACAGCAAATCAACGTCTAGTCACTCATTTAAGTACCACAAGTAACACCAAAATCTAGTCCAAACATTCTCCAAATTAAAAAAATGTTAAAAAACAGCAAGCTCCACCAATGATTTTCATGGTTCACAACTAACCATCTGCCACCGTGTAGTAATTGTGGTAAAATTACCTGCATAATCTGTGGTTTCAATGTAACCTGAAGGCTGATCAGCCTAAAGGAGCACACTCATGGTTGAGGTAGAAGTTTGTAAAATAAACTTTGGATGATCAGCTCGGCTCTGGTTTCTCCTGACTTTGCGTTCTGTTATTGTCTCCTGTTAATAATTATTGGTCACATGACTATCATATGACAATAATACATAACAATACGACAACCACTTCATAACGTTGTAAAATTGAGGGTCCCATAATGAAAATCTAATTACCAGTAATTCAATTTCCACTACCGAAATAGTATAATGTTAATTGTAAACCTAGTATGTATTGAAGAGAAAGCTCCATCGATGTTTTTTTTGGATAGAAATCTGCAGCCTTAATCGAATTTGTACAATTGTCACGGATAGTACGTGATTTCCTATATTCTTTCTCATGTGCTGTGTTAATAATTTTCAATTTTCCATTGTGCCATAATCTGTCCAAACATGGGTCAGAACTAACCTACAACTATTAGGATAATATTGACAAACTTATTAGTGGTCTCGTTATGGAAGGCGTTTTATAGAACAGTTATATAATGTTGTGTAAAGTTTTATAGCCAAATTTTGAACATCCTTAAAAAAACTTTAAAATTCCAATTTTACACCAATGATAGTCTGCCATTATCTAATTCAGTCTTGATGGTAGAGTGGTTGTAAGTATGGTTTTCTGTATTTAGATCTCACGGCACCGTTCCGAGAAAAGAATAAAACAGTTTATTATCACAGAAAGCTGAAGAGGGTCACGCCCATAGAGGACTGTCATGAAGATGACGCTCTTTGTATTTATGAAGCTGAACGACAGTTCACAAGAGATAGGTAGCTTGTTATTGGATATTTGTTATCAACATCCTCTGCAAAGTGTCTCTGGTTATCGATTAGACAATTACTAATGTACTAAATACAAGCTGTCTAGTGGTGGTAAAATCTACTAAAATAAGAGGATAAAGGTTAGAAAAAAATGCATCACGCATGGATACTCCGCTTAGCAGCCAGGCACACTATCAACTGCCCCTCAACCATCTTGCTGCATTTTGGAATAATTGTGCACATACTTATTATCCCAGACAAACTCTCATGTAGCATGGGACTGCCAGGGTACTAGCTGGTAATAATAATAACAATCATCATTCTTGTTCAACTGATTTATACTTACAACACAGCTAATACAGAATCAAAACATGACTTCAGCTGTTTTAAGTTGTTAATGTGGTTTATAATTTGAAATGTCGAATAGTTGGCTGGCGTTTTGTTTCTTTTCATCTGGAATGTTGCTGTTTTACACTTTTAATCTTGCTGGCTAATTAATAAACATGCTAGTCCGGTATTTCCCTATGATAGCGAAAGTAAACATATGTCTATATTGCACCTCAACTTTTCAGTTAATTTTGGAGATGAATATTCATAGCCTTTTTCTTAAAAATTTTATTAGATTTTCAACTATTCCTTTTATTAGGATGCTTTTTAAGGAAAAAAATTAGTTTTGCTTGCTTAGTTTCACGTGTTTTTACATCGTGTATAACTGAGGTATAGCTAAATCGGCTATCAAAATTATCAACAATTTCAATGCTTGACAGCAAAGTTATGTTCCTAAGTTTGCTAAAGAGTTAATTTTTTATTTTTATCTGATGAGTCAGTGTTCATAAGTAAACAATAGAGTTTTGTACCAACAGCTAACTAGTAGTGTCTGTTGCAACAACGAATTTAGGTAGGAGTAAGGCAAGTAGGAGTTACAGTCAATTGCCATTCTGGTAGGTCCAGTATAACATTCAGTAATTGACTTATAGTATTGCTCTGGTTTTGCTTTGACATATGATGCGTCAAACCACAGTTATCATTTTATTATATATGTATTTTGATGAAGGATGGTTGATGAGACAATTCTTGGAATACTCCGACAGAGAATGATGGAATGTACATACTATTATCGCCAAGACAGCGCTTTTAAATGTAAAAAGGAAACCCAAGACTTGGAAGTTTCAGAAGCCAATTATTTTGCGAAATGTAAGTACAAATGTTTCAATCATTGCCAAAAGAAATGTAGCCGCTTATTTCCTAGCCTTTTCCAAAACTAATGTGCGGTATTTAGAAATATCGTAACATTGTTACGATATTTATCTAGAAATATCTTAGCCTGTACCAAGAACTATCAGCTCGTCACGCTTGAATATTAGGGAAGATTAGCTTATCTCGTTTTCACTTCCTAAAAACAGAAGACAGTTTAGTAATAATTGTTTGGTGTCAAATGTAAGTCCTATTTGAGCCGGTGAAACATTCTTTGTTTGTATAGAAGTAGAAGTACTGACTTAACAGTAAGCCAGGTAAGACCCTGGATGTCCTTCTTTTTAATCAGATAGCCTGCAGGTTGGTGTTTAAGAGGCTAGTTCTCTGGAACCAGATGGAGTTTTAAAACCAAATATTTTCGTGACTTAAAATGCGTATTCACATGTTTTGGCTGGTTTCATCCAAACTTCACACATACTCGCTTCATGCATTCAACCAGGTCATGGCATGGAGCATGTGTACATGGTGAATGGCATGGAGCATGGGTACATGGTGAAAGGCATGGAGCATGTGTACATGGCGAAAGGCATGGAGCATGTGTACATGATAAAAGGCATGGAGCATGTGTACATGGTGAATGGCATGGAGCATGTGTACGTAAATTTTGGATGAAATCGGCCAGAACATGTGAATACCCAAAGTATTTTTGCAGACTAACAAACAGACAATACAAAAGAAAACTTATTAATAAACTGTAGATATTGCAAAATTAATCAGAATTTCACAAACCATACGATTTATCATCCTTTTTGAAATTGTTAAAAAATATGCAATAGACAAAATCTGATGTTGCCCGAGTGTCAATCTACACCAGTAAGGTAGGTGTATTCTTGAAATAGTAGGAACTTGCGCAGAAGCCAGGCTTTTGGCATTGTTTGACTCAGTAACGTATACTCGCCAATATCTCTAGGATGGAATACCCACATGTTCACCGCATTCTACAGTTGCATTTTACAAACTTAAGATGACATGTCTTTGTGCGCAAGAGTTGGATATGTATCCATCTTGCAGGAGTAAACATATATTGATAGGTATATGATGGTAAATGTTGCACTTCAAGCCGTGGATTACTTACTTGTGAGGTTAAAATTTGTCATGTTCCATATAGGCGTGTGTACTAACGTTGTTTATTGTGTTATTCAAAGTATGAAAACTCACTGTTATTAGTCGTTGGATGTCATTCATAGCAACAGAATACAAATAATAACATGTAATGAATATTGAGAATGTCTCCAAGACTCACATGAGCACAGGTGTCACGTGAGCCCAGGTGTCACGTGAGCACAGGTGTCATGTGAGCACAGGTGTCGTGTGAGCACAGGTGTCATGTGAGCACAGGTGTTGTGTTCTTGTAGGTTGAGCCTCGGCTACAGTGAGACAAGTTCCGTAAAGCTTGTTGATGAAATGTTATATTTTTAGGTAATTCAAACTTACAGAAGTGTTAACCTCCTACAATGGTGTTGATAAATGACTGTAGCTTCACTTTGTAGATGGTGACCTTGGCACAAGGCTACAAGACCCAGTTGATGCATTTAGAAAGCAGCAGCACAGAATGATATGGGAAAGGCGCCACCAAAAGTCTATGATCGATGGTAAACCACTTCCTATTACTGAGAGCTCCGATGACTCTTAGCCACGTACCTGCTCACTCCTGTCAGTTTGTGAATAAGGACACATAAGGACAGGCTTTCTGTCAGGGTGGCTTATAACCCCTGCTCAGGGCCAATTCGTGCAAACTTTCTGAATTATAACTTTTCACTACTTTGAACTGGGATTGGCTGTATTGGTGATCTGGTGTGCTCATCCATCGACATGTGTATTTATCTTTACAGTATGTTTGTAACAGAATAAAATGCTTGGTAGTTTTGATAGAATTTGAGTAATTTATTGGATATGATAGTTATGAGTGACTGATTAAAAAGTTGAGTAGTGTTGGATTCTATCCACAACAAAAATGATTGTCAACCAATGGGTTTGATGAGTTGATAAGCTAGAGAATTAGCCATAAACAGGCTTTGACTGATAGGCTGGTATTATTTGCTAACCCATAGTGAGATTGACGCGTGAAAACAGTTTGATAGGCAACAAATTTGACTGTTTATTAAGTAGAACCATTTCGATCGCGTCCAAACATGCTAAATCGTCGTTTGAAATGAGCTCGAATAACCTTGGGTGACCCCATAGCACCTATCGATGTTTTCCTTCCATTCTTTTGAAGCTCTCGCGTGTCACTCTCGGCGATTATCTGCAATTCAGAAGCAGACATAAAGCGTAAGCAGATATAGATTTGGTACGCCGTGAGAGGCAGATGTTTAGGTGAAGACAGCTTTAAACAGAGAAAGTAAGACCCTTCCCATCACACTATATTTGAAGAAAAAAGTTCTGTTGATATTGTAAAAGGGCATTTGAAAATTGGATCTCACTGTTTTTGGGAAATCTATGGTGTGAGCAATGTGGAATTCTGAGGAGTAATATTATCTGCAAGCATCATCGTAAGGTATAATGAATAAGGATTATGAGAAATGCTTTCAAACAAGACACAGAAACACATCCGTTGCCATAAATAGAACCAGAGAAATGTTAACAATTAATTGCTCTATCAGCAGATTTCATCCAAATTACTGAAGAGCAAGGGCTTGACTAATATGAATGCCCGGCATATATAATTAACATCTACATTACGATCTGTATATTCCCAATGGGGTTATCTCATTTTTGCTGTGAGAGAACACAATTCCAAATTTGGTCCCAACTATCAAGCTGACCTTTTTAATAAATGACCTAAATACCACTTCCACATTGTCATCTTGAGAAGCCGCTGAGCACTCCTCAAAACTGCACCCTGGGTATTTCAAGACACACTTTTCCGCCTCTTTGCTGCCAACCTTTCTGTAACAACCAGAAATACAGGCATTTTGTCTCGATGGTGCCATCAAGGCCACTAAACCTAGTTATTTGCCCTCATAACGCTCATGATTAAAGTCACTTTGATGGTAAGATCTCTATTATTTAGTAGTCATATAAGTGTTTGCTTTAGCTGAGTTGACATGTTATGGAATATGGTTTGACTTCATAAATGGATTTATTAAGTTCCTAGCAATCGCATAAACTATAGTTTGTTATACAACTATCATTATTAGCAAAAATTTTACGTAGTGCTCGATTATGTTGTCTCGATTTCGTACTCTCAATTACGTCATCTCGCAATCTCCGTCACCCAGTCTCCGTCACGCAGTCTCTATTCTCTATTACCATCGCGTAGTCTCCATCGCGTGAGCTCATTCGTGTCGCTCTATTACGTACGCTCTATTACGTACTCTCTATTACGTACTCTCTATTACGTACTCTCTATTACGTACTCTCTATTACGTACTCTCTATTACGTACTCTCTATTACGTATTCTCTATTACGTACTCTCTATTACGTACTCTCTATTACGTACTCTCTATTACGTACACTCTATTACGTACGCTTTATTACGTACTCTCTATTACGTACTCTCTATTATGAAGTCTCTAATACGTACTCTTTATTATTTTGATTTAAAAAACTCTATACATTCCATGCTCAATGATTTGCAAACTCCAAAAACACTCAGGCTTGCTACATATACCATTATAGCATACATATATGTACATACATATACAAAGACTTCTTTGATATGTATGTACATGTACAAAGTCTTCTTTGAAGACTTTGATAGTAAGTATCACACTTACTATCAAATCATCTGATACATGGAAAAGGCATCCACTCGAGCCAAAAAGTTGAATTATTGAAGCTTTGATCAACTAGGAAACAGTGTGAAAAAGCTTGTTCGAATGTTAAAGATAATGAAGAATACTCGATAATGGCTTCAATCTTACAGATATAATATCAATTATTTTTGTATGATAATATTAACATGATTTTTATAATAATACATTAATATTAAATGTTAATATAATTAACTTTTTATATTAATGTACTAGTTAATGTTAATTAGTATTAACATTAATTTTATTAATGTTATATATTATCACTTTGGCCTTGGGCTGTATGACAGGAGAATTTCTAGTTATTCTAATTAATATATATTAATCATACATTAATATACATAAGGTATTTATATAATCAATATAAGATTATTCAAATAATATAATGATTCAAATATAATATTAATGCAGCAGTTTAATGCCTTTGCCTGTCATGCATTAGTTGAAGATAAATCACATTCAGACTCACCTCATATGGTTAAGGATCACATTCAGACTCACCTCATATGGTTAAGGTCAATTTTATTACCAATAACTAGTATTGGGGTGTTTAGGGTTGATTTACAATCAAATTTAAAATAGTCCAGCAAATCGAGACAGCAGTTGAAGCTCTCGCTGTCGCTGCAACTGAAGACAACAATAAGTCCATCCACCTCATTTAGCCCTTCTAAACTCGTCACCTTAGTCATCAGCCCCTGTAACAAATGTAACCATAGAGTTGACGTACATAGAGTGCTCATAGAATTGCTTACAGCTCTATTGATTTGTAAGGAAATTAGGCAACTAGCAACATCTACAGTAGATTCCTGGTTGCCCACTGACCATGAACAAAAAATTGTGTGACAGTATTTGCTAGATAAAGTATTATAATAAAAGGAAACTGATGCTTTGAAATATCCATATTGAAGACAATATTGCTTGACTTCTATTCAACTGTGCACTTACACAAAGCCATTTATTGTTGATAAAATGGTCTCCAAATCATAGAGTACAATTCTATATACGGTATATCAGGCCTCAATCTCGGACTGACTCTACTACCGACCTTATCTTCCTCTGAAATTGGAGCTTCCACATATACGACAAAGACAGCAGATGCCTGCCGATATCGACAGATATTAGGGATTCCAAAATATGAGTCATAGCACTTACTAAATATCAATTAATATACAGGAAGCCCATTTAAAACACTTATGATGAATAACTAAAATCCTGGACAGTAGTTATAAAGATTTGCCAAACACAAACGGAGTGTTAGATACATAAATATAGAAAAGAATAGTTCATAATATATAGTAGGCACTATGATAGTATATAGAAGATTATATAAAACTTTATCACCTGAATGCTACACAAACAGGAACGAATTCCTACAGTAGTTATAACTTTTTGTACCAAGCAGCATAGTAGAGAGTGATAAGGTATTTAGTTTTAAGGAAAGTAATAGAGCCAGCTACTACCCGTATAGGCTAAATTTATAACTCATTTTCAAAATATGGTTGGTAACATGACAGATTTCTACCAGTTTCCTAAGAGATGGTGTAATATTCGGAAAGCTGCTTGGTTAAACATTTTCTAGAAATGACTGTTATTGATATACCTACTGAGAGCCTTTATAAAAATAATATACCTTTCAAATTTAATTTAAAAACTTTCTTTTCAAATATAGTGCTTTAGTATGATTAGGTCATGACTGCTTCCTTACTTTTGGTTGCAAAACCTCAAAATTTTTAATCAGACTTCGACAGCCGCCATTTACTGCCATTCTATGACGTTTCTCAAATTACAGTGACACAAACTGATCTCTTAAGAAAAATTTGGATTTCGGTCTAGCATGGCTGCACAAACTGGAAATTAAAAAGAAAGGACATCAATCAATTAAAGATTTTTCCAGCAAACATTTCTTAAGGTGGTCATAAGGTACTTGCACATTCAACTCTGAACAACTGTAAGGAGAAACTTGGATAGAGAAGTAAGCAATGACAGAGAATTGTATTTTTTATTAATCTCCGTTTGCGAGACACAGTCACGGCTAACAAACAGATGGAGGATGAACAGTTAGCTTGAAGCCTTCAGAAAATGTTTAGACTTGGCACAAAAGCGTGACTAAGGGTTTTTTAACTGCCCTGATTAAGAGAGTTGGTCAAGGTCGTTGGATAGTAAGCTACCAATCCCAAAGACAATGAGTCATACAACATCACTCAGAATGTTGAATGCATTTACTTACTGTTGATTGTCATAGTCAATCACATTCAATACTCATTATAGTGTATTAATTATACATATATTTATTTAATATAGTTATATAATATATACAATGTTTATTTGTACATTAATTACAATATTATTAATACTCATTTTTAGTTAATCAATACTGAACATGAGATTTGTGTTCTCCTTTAGTTTGGCTACTCAGTAATAGAGTAATAGATTTGTTTAGTAATAATTCTAACCAAAGTATTATGTTTTCTAGTCTGCCAATATACTTATAATTAAAAAATAAAAATCGCGTACTCAAGACTTCCGCCAGCGACTATTGTGATTTGGAAAGATACCTTGGTGTATTACTTAACTTTTAAATAACCTGCAAACATCTAACAGAAAACACAGGAAGGCTTCAGATGTATCTTAGATAACAGCCGAAAGTGCCAGCGTTTCATTTAAAACTCGTAATCTATTATCATACTATAAAAGCTACATCCATCTAAAAAGCTGATTCGAAAGTTTTGTATCAACTCATAGTGGTTGGTTATTCCAATCACTTAACCAAGTACGTACCTTTCCAATCTTGTCAATGACCTTCAAGTCCAGCTTCTTCTCTTCCACATTTACAGTTCTGCAGTAAGTTTTGTCTGCATCTCCTGCATATTGTGGCAGGAACCGTTTGGCAAGAAATCTCACGACAAGCGCTGCAAATAGTCCACCAGCATTCTAAGATTATTCAACACTGTCAAGCATTTCTGCTGTCTCAAAGAGTCATCAGATTCTCATCTCGACTTTTGTAAACCTTTCTATATGTATACGGCCTATGACAGCATTACAGGGTTTACCCTTCTTACAATATATGAATCTCTTCTATGAATAAATATATATCTTTGTTGTGACAAGCTACCAAGAGTAGAAAATCATGAATTCTTACAGTAGTTTTAACTTTTTGTACCAAACGCCATAATAGAGAGTGATAAGGTATTTAGTTTTAAGGAAAGTAATAGAGCCAACTACTATAAGCTAATTTTAAAACTCGTTTTCAAAATATATTTGGTCACATGAAAGATTTTTACCAGTTTCTTAAGAGATGATGTAATATTCGGCAAGCTGCTTGATTAAGAATCTTTTTAGAAATGACTGTTATTTGATATACCTACTGAGAACCTTTATGAAAATAGTGTCCTTTTCAAAATTAGTTTAAAAACATTTGTTTTTCAAATATAGTGCTGTAGTATGATTAGATCATTATCTCTCTTTCACTTTTGGTTAAAAAACCTCAAAATTTCTAATCAGACATCAACAGTCACCATTTACATTCTAGAAGGTTTCTCAAAATGACAGTGACATAAACTGATCTCTTAAGAAAAATGTGTATTTCAGTTTAGCACTCTGAAGTGAGGCTTGGTGTAGTTATTATAGCTAAGGTTTTCACATTTCTTTGGAATTAGACTGGTATAGCAGATAATGAGAGGTTTTGTGGAAAGCTAGATTTGCTGGATAGCTCTGATGTGAATAATTATGTTGTATCTATGGCATATAAGGATGTTTTAATTGCCAAATGACTTTACGAGTGGAAAACTGTTGGATTTTTGCTCCCTTTGGCTATTTGACTCAGATTACAAAAGTGCATGAGTTACCCGACTTGGCTGTCCGATAGTCGGTAAACAGTTTGTATAGGTGTACATCTGTGCTATTGGAATCATATACTGATCAGTCCAGGTACCTTTAAACTTACGAGACTACTGAGCTCTCTGTATTGGTTTCTAAACAAAAGCATTGTGTTACATAATGATTTATTACATTTAACAAGTTGAGGGATTTAGCGTGAAACCAAAGCTAACACAGTATGAGCAATTTAAGACTACTGCTAAGCTTTGTTAAACTAGGCCATGCGGAAAAAGATGGAGAAAACAGGCTAAGACTTCCTTGTTTGCCTTTACTCCTTTGCTTGAGTCTGACGGCAAATGATCAAATTGACATTGATCACTATCCTTACTGTTATTCCTAGTAACGTGACTAATTGAACCTATTGCTAGACAAGCAAGACAAGAATTTCAACTATGTTTTCTAAGACACATAAAAGTGTGAGAGCATAACTCCTGCGATGATCTGGCCAACTATGCAATGGTAGGTAATTAAGGCATTTGTCTGACTAAACAATTGAGAGATTCAGTTTTCTTTAGCAGAAAATAAAAAATATTTCCAACATGGAACAATAGAATTATAAAAACTGAATCTCATAAACCCTGTAGCCACATGTTTTTTTAAGCAATTGTTTGAGAGTTTGTGTAGCCCAGCTGCGATGGCTTTACATTTAACGCAAAGCCAGCGGGTTGTAACATGTCACGGTTTTATATCTTCGTTTGTTACCTGTTTTGCCAACATTTTCAGTACCGACCACCATGAGGCTGCACGACTGTTTTTCCCCCTCACGTAATGAAGCATTTTTAACCGCTGTTGAATCCTCGGTCAAAGTAGCTGGTATCTGTAGTGATACATTTGTCGGTCGTCTTCGGTTGGACAGCATCCTCACCAGAGCGGACATTTTGGCTCCACTTTGACCAGCTACTTGTCTTAAAGACAGAAAGTAGACAGTAGACCCTAATAATACATCTATTCCTTCTCTATGTAGCTCTATAGACGTTTTAGGCCTCTTATTATGCTCAAATGTTGCTTAGCAACTCATAAACATCTCCTTGACTTTTCCTAAATAACATTTCAACAGCTTATTTCATTTCAACAATTCCTCAAAAAATGTATGCCTTTAATAAGCTAGCGTGCTCAGATGTCAATAGGTTGGCAGCACTTTAAATAATTTGTTTCTGACAGGTTTTTGTATGCTTGCAAAACATGGCATAATATAGCATGCCATAATGTTGCAGCTATGCAAGCATACAAGGGTTGAAGAGCTGACTGACTACTGATCACACTTTGGTCGATGGAAACTACATATTATATAGTTTCCATCGATCAAAACCTTGATGAAGACATACACAGTTGCAGAGAGCAATTTAACGTTAGATGTCATTCCCGCTACCACTGGAAGCCATTTTGGGAATTGAACCCTAGCCGGCTGTTTTCAGGTCATTCAAGACCGCTGGGTCATGGCTTCGCTTCTATACAGGGATCAACACTCCGAACCACGCGTTCATAACTGTACTAAATCAAAGCTTCTAATTACAAAATATCTCTCAGATAGAAACAAAACATGTTTATATAATCCGTCATTGTAAATGTAAGATGATTTGAAGCTCTAATGATGTACTCATGCACTCTCATACTGCTGTTTCAATAGTGCATACATCACCAAAATAAAACAACAACACCTTGCTGCAAATTATATTTCTCTACATATAATAAAACAGATAGAATCCAACCAAACTTTTTTACCAGATGAAAAGTAAAGAGTTCATATTATCAGCATGAATTCTTTTCAGTCTACAATAGATTGAAAGTATTTCAAACTGAAGTGGGTGGTGTGCGAAATAAACCGAACCTTTTGCTGGAAAACAAAAATTATCATTTGCAACATTATTACTCATTGAGAATTTAGTCAATAGCCATAAATTATATATTAAATTAATCTTTATTTTGTCCTGATTTCATAAACCATTTTCGTAAACCAAACAGCTGTAAAATTATGTTGTAAATGATAATGTAGGCTAAATTCTGAACATTTCATTTTTAATGGTTGAAGATAACAATCTGTACAAATAGGATCACACCTTATTTATTTACATTTGCTCATTTCAAGACATACGTTTGAAATCAGAACAAAATGAGGATAAATTTAATACATAATTTAGGACTATTGACTAAATTCACAACAAGTGGCAATATCGTAAATGAGAATTTTGGTTTTCCAACAAAGGGCTCTGGTTTATTTCGAACACCACTGTAGCTCGTAGGCAATTGAAATCTTTTCCGAAATCATACTGACACCCTTTGGAGTTTAATGAGAGATAGTTTAGAAATTACTACTTTGTATATAGGAGCTTCACCAAATGAAGGGACTTTGCACAAATGACGAAGCACTTCCATTGATATAGACACCCGGTTATAAACTGAACACTGTTCCTCATGAGTAGTTAGATGACATGTGACAGCAGGTGGTTGTTCCAATAGACACAAAGGTGATATGTACATTATTAATTTTTGCTCATTTATTGCTCTAGGATGTCAAGATGAGATCACCTATGAGTTAATATTCTTTAGACCAGGAATTGTAGTTGTAAGCCAAAACGGAATAGAGGCATAATGTAACATATATACTGACAAAACTGGTCTTGTTTGAGTGATAGCTTTATCTCCTCCTTTAAGGAAGAAAAGAGACAATTATATGAGCAGCCGGCAGCTTATGAGCAGACTACTAGCCTTAGCCTACTGATAGTACAGTACTAGAAATAAGCACTATAGCCTTATTCAACAATATATGTGTTGAATAAGTGTACCTTAAAATATTATTTATTGTGTAAGACTACAACATACGTTATATATTGTTTCCCACACAATCCTGCATAAACTACGCCCATAATATTTGTATTTATTCCACACATATGACAAACATTGTTGCTATATCGTACAACCAGCATACTTCATCCACCATCATATGTTTCAGTTTATGAACTTTCTGTAACTACAACCTTGAATTCACTATCTCTACTCCTCTGCAATACTATTAGATTACCAACGTTTAAACCACTTTTGTTCAACTCACTCAATAATTCCTGGTTTCTGTTTTCTCATTTTTGTTTTAGAATTTAATGAAAAACATTATTTTGTAGATGATCACTAGTGCCAATACAAAGTTATACATACATGTAGATAACTGCGATAAGAATTTCTAAAATATCTACAGGCTGCTAGTAAGTTATTCCTTTAAGTAGGTGCTTTTGGCTACCAGGTTGACAGCAGCCAGCATTGACCGATACGGTCCTAGACTGCAAAGAACCCAGATGTTTCCATATTCTCTTGTATTGCTATATTATTAACATGAAATTAGTTTTCACTTCACTTCATTCGCTGCCATTGTCTAGCTACTACAAGTGTCACAGCATCCCTATCTACATTTAACAATCCTATTGTTTTTATTATTACTACTATTGTTACCAAACAAATAAAAATACTGTCAAAGATAGTTAATTAATATGAATTGGGAGCCTAGCATTTTATTTACGACTTCTTTATAGTTTTATATTGTATTACTATTGATATATTGTTGCTGATATTAAGCAATCAACAGTTTTCTCTTAAATTGAAAATAACTTAACCGAAATAACAAAGACGCATGTCTAATTCTTGTTTTTATATAGTAAAGTAATTAGAATTTCATCCCCAAAATAAAAATTTTTATTAACAAAGGTAAGTTTGAAGCAAATATACTTGTAATCATTTTTATTTAAATTATTTTATTATTTTATCTAAGTACAACAATAAAGCTTTATAATGTTTCAATTGTAATATAAAGCTATCATTATGTAACCAGGGATGAAACCCTAACCACACTAGACATTCAATATCCCACTAAAAAGGTAATGACAGCAGCCGCTGTGTGATTTTTAGCAAGACGGCTGAAGTTTTTAAGATGTGGCTTATAACATACCTCACTTGAGTTTCTATTTACTTTTGTTTGCGTCGGTGCAGATTTCTATGAAGAGTATATCATGCTGCGCTGTAAATATTCAAGCCTGGTATATGCGAAGCACTAGCCACAACTGCCTATACCTTCTATCCCTCCTGCTACATGATTCCTCCTGGCTCTATCAGCACCCTGACAAGAAATTATGAGTTTGTACAAACAGCCTTATCTAGGCACTTGACTCGAGAGCCGTATACTCTGCTTGAAGCAGACTGCGGTATCGGCATCGCACGACGTTCTCGCTCTTTTATTCTTTGCCGTTCATCGAGTTGTCATGTTCTCTAGTTACGTCAGCGTTATAAATAACTCGCCATGACGATGCTCTCTTTATTTGCAATCGTCGGCTTTGAGTATGATTTACTACCTATACATTATGACAGAAAAAATTAAACTTTCTTAAGTAATTTTATTGCTGCCTTGTTGCAACACGATGATTAGTTGATACTAGTAAAAGTCATGTCATGGTACGTCTGTGTGGGATAAGTCACAGAGTACATATTATGTACGCCAGCGATTTTACGATCTCTAATTGTCTACTTTCAAAATCTCAAATGTAAACAGTAACATACCAGCCTGATTCACTGTGCTTATAATAATTACCAGCAACATATTTGTCTCGAGTTGAAAGAGATTGTCGCAGCTAAGTATCCAACAGCAAACCACATTTTATAGTGATTAAACGTTTCATATAAGCTTCTTTGACATTATCATTCAACTTTTGTCCCATCGTGGTAACTTCACTCTTTTTTGGTGTGAACAGGAATGAAAATGTTAAGTATGAATTCCTTGTCACCATTTGCAGCTCCTCGTTATCAGCTATCACAGAAATTAATCCTTCCGTGTACACATGTGAATCGCGTGAGACCATTGTTTGAATGATTGTACCGCACAGGTTACATCTTTTAAACACCTTCTGCAAACCTCATCCGTTTGCACTTTATGGTGAGAGTTGTATATAACACAATATGGCCACTTTATGGTGAGAGTTGTATATAACACAATATGGCTGGCTATTAACCCTTTGAAACATGTAAGATCACAAACCCTTTACTCAAAGTTCGACTATGTGTAAAAAATGAACTATCCTGACAACACTAGACCGCTGCCGAGAACAATTATTTCTTGATTAAACACATACACGCTGCAGCTGCTTGCAAAGGTTTGTCATTTTAGTATCTCTCTTGAATTGCGTTCAGTGCAGCGTTGTGAATTTCCAAATCAGTTCCAGTAGTCTTAAATGTTAAAAAATTGCTTTTTATAATTTTTATTAAACGTTATAAAAAGTGACTCATAAACATATATACGTAGTTACATAAAGTTACTTATAAAAAATTACTTTAAAAAAAAACGTAATTATCATACATGGACAATTTTCAACTCTAATATTGGGCTTTTAAGAAGAATGTGCATCAACTACTACTGTGAAGAAATTGATGAGCTTTAATGTTCTCCCACTCCACATTTTTACACCGAGTGGATCGAGTCGGACACTAAAAACGTTGGGTTATGAGTTTCCTAAAATCTACATATGCTCTTTTCGTACTTAATGAGGGCTGACATAAATTTATCATGTGTCATCTCTCTCAGCTCAATGTGTTCGATGATTTCTATGCGCTTTTAATTTGATAAACTTGCTGTTTGTTTATGGTCAAGTTTATAACTCAAACTGATAAATTATGGATTTTGTAAGAGAGACATTACAAATGTCAAAAACAGGTTCCAGGTCTAATAAATGTTACAGATTATGACTCAGCAAAATTGTGTTCTGATTTCGAATTATAGCTGAAAGCATAAAACTGATAACAAGTATATAATAAGTGTAGCAACCTAAATAAAATTTCTTAAAATATTGTGTATAGTGTTTAACCGAAGACTACAGAACATTTTAAATGAAATTGTGTGATTTATATTTATTAATATAGTACTTGAAAATACTAATTATCACTGAAAATTGCTTGAATAATAAAATATGCTTATTAATATATAATAATATATTATATAATATATGTAATATAATATTATGTAAATATTATATATAAATATAATATTATATATATAATAATATATATAATTTATATTTATTTATATAGTACTTGAAAATACTAATTATCCCTGAAAACTGCTTGAATAATAAATTCAAATTAGAACAACAAATCCGCTCTTCTTTTTCCTTAAAATGAACATATAGTTCACACTAGAATATTCAACTGTTTGCTGCAACAGAGAGAACAAAAACCGATGAGAAGTAAATCTACACCTAGGTACATCATGGTAGAAGGTTCAGGCACAGTCCAATGTTTGTAACAGAAACCGCTGCCTCAGATAACTAGGCTTCTCCCTAAACAGTACTCTAACGCATAACTGGTAAACAAAGATTAACTTTCACATTATGGTTTGAGTGGGTTCCCTTTGTTGTTATTCTTCTTTACATGGATATTTGGAAGTCATGATCACTATCACAATGACATAAATTTATATTTTTCATTAAGTAATCAAACTGCAGCTTTTGGTAACAATTCTGTGACCTTTTGTATAGCTAATTTATGCAATACCCTTTAAAATCAAACTGCCACGAAACCTTTCCGTGTACTTTGTAACTTTCCAAGCTTCAAGGTTATTGCGTATTACTAGTAAACATTGAAATTGTTTTATGAGCCAACTCGTTGTCAAGTCTACAATTAATCAAAGAATGTTAAATATAATATAAAGCTAAATATACTGAGTACACTGGCCAATAGTAAGAATTCTACAGCTTTCATGAATGACACTTATCTTATCAAAATATTGATAAAGAAAAACACGCCTGTCGTACCAACATGACATGTAGACACAGGTGGCAGCATAGATCGCTACATGTGGCAGCATAAGAATACACCTGTGGCAGGTAGACACATATGGCAGCATAAGTAGATGCGTATGGCGGTGTAGGTAGACACATATGACACCATGGGTAGATGTGTGGCAGCATAGACAGACGCGTGTGGCAGCAGAAGTAGACACATGTAGCAGCACGTAACAAAGATCTTTTATAGGAATGTAGGTCATAGATTTATTTACAAATTATACAAACCTATGTACGGTACTGAAAAAACTTTGGTGCCAAAAGGAAAGGCAAAATATGTACATAACTAGAACTGCTTCATATATTATTTGAGATCAATGGTTTGCCAACTGATGCTGTTTTAAAATCATTCCTACATTCTTTAGTTTTGGAACTCAAAGGCTGGAAAAGCCTCACCGGTCCAGTAACTGTCCTTGCAGAGCATACATTGAAGCCTTCTTCATTTAATTGTTCCCTGGGAGGAGAGGTCAAGGAAGGGTCACTAATTGGTTGAGATGCAGGAAGAAAAGGTTCGTGTGGATCATGATTAACATCCTCATAGAGTGCATCACTCGCACAAGCTCCTAATCCAGTTGAAGTTTGAGGAGTAGATGATTGAAACTGATGATTTGAGTTAGTACTCAGGGACTGTTTCAAACGACCAGTTGGAGAGATGCTCGCGGTCTCCGCTGGTGTAGGTGTACCGCTATCACCCTTAGATAAGTCTATTGCACTATCTGAGTTTGAGTCATGCTGTTCAGTAGAGTACCTTCTATCTGACACGTCTTGACGACTGACAACCAGTACTTGTTGACCTGTAATTGAATCTGGCACTGGAATTCGGTCAGGTGCTACAGGTAGTTGCTCTGTCGATTGTCTTGATGTTGAACTGCAGGTGCTTGCACTACACGAACACTGGGAGTTGCATTCACAGTTTGCGTTGTCAAGTTGTTGAAGAGAAGGTTTTTTCAAAATTCCTGCAATGATGAAATGTTATAGATATGTAAAAATTAATTAGTAAAGAAGTGATAACATTTCAAATGCTTCGAGTCTCTTGTTACAATAAATTCTTTGAAGTGAATTAACTATGCAATGGAGTATGCAAAGAATCATTGTTGTTGCCATGGCAACATACAATTCAGGAAGTTTGAAACTGTAATTGGTGACTAAGGCTTTTCTTTTATCTTTTCTTTCAGCTTTCTTTTTGTAGATAAAAGAAAGTGTTTTTATCCATGCCTGATATCTTTTGGTTTACAAGCACAACTGTTATATTATAATACAACGATTGAAAATACAAGAAAAAACTCGATGAAATCTGAAAATAATAGCTTTTCAAATCCTGGTTTTCAGTTTTTACAAAACAATAACAAAATGTTTATTAAAATAAATATAAATAAAATAAAAATGAAAAAAATTAAAGACCCACTAACACTTTGTCGACAACAAATTGGCCATACTAACATATAAAACATAAATACTTAACTAATTTATATTCAAATATTTAATAATTAGTTAAAAAATAAATATTTCATAATTTGTATTTAAAGTTTCTCTAACACTCTATTGTTTACATCTTACCTTTAATATGACTGCCAGTTGTAGGAACATGATATATAACACATGGTAAGGATTCGTCATCGCTGTCTTCATCAGATGACGATGTAGACAGCGAACTTGACCTGTGCCGCCGAGGTCGTGGTCTCCGTCTGCAATGATGCATGTTATTCAGACTAAACAGTTGTGCAGTACGATGAAAAGAGAAATTACCCCTTTTGTTTCATTAATAGTACAAATAGTTTATTTTAAATCAATTATTAGCATTTTAAATAAAGATAAATAGTTGCAATAACATTTTTATTTCTAATAGTTAATCCTTGATCAAGATGCTGATGCATTTTTTATTGTCTGTGGGTCAAACATTCTGCCGAAGGCAAAACTAGAGACTATAATCAAACAAGCCTGCATTTGATTTGCCCTTAGCCTGAGTATCCTCAATTAAATCAGCAGTGCGAAGTTCAAGACTATTATGGTTAACATAAAGCATGACAGATATTGGCTATGGTCGGTATAACAAGAGATGCTTTTGGCATTACAACATAATATGAATTACCATAATAGGACGATTAGTAGGTACTTTTACATGTCCATGAGAAAACAACTCCTTAATAAAATTGCTTTTCAAAATGATCAGCACAATGTATGAATGTATTTATCAAATGTATGTATCACAGAATATATGAACTTTGTACTAAAAACAATCTTTGTTAGATCTTGATATGACATATTTCCTTTTATGACAGTGTCCAGAGCAGTTGCATATTTTTAGAGCAGTGGTTTTATCTTTAAAAAGGTATAATACTTGCTAAACCATATGAAAGAAGTTTCATCGGTTTACCTTCTAAAGGCTATTCATTTGTATATAATGCAATTTGCAATTTATTGTACCAAACAAACAAGATTAATTGTTAATTTAGACATTGACTAAAACAAACAATGCATTAAGATATTCATTGAAAAAGAATGAAACAATTCCAATTTTGTAAGTAAAATGGCAAATATAAACACATATTTGTTTTTAACTGGTGAGAATATTTTATGCAATGTTTATATTATCATCAAGTTGGCTCCACTAAAGAAAATAAACAAAATCTATTAACAAAACAAAAATAGTTTCTGGTAATTTCCAATACATCTGCTAATGTATTATTAAGAATATATAAAAGCGCTAAATTTAATAAATTGATGACAAACTTTTGAAAGTGGACCAGCTTTATTTTTTGATGTTTTTAATGATAGTTGCGGAGATAAAGATTCCCTTTGGTTATACGTATAAGTCACCTGTAAGCATTATAGTACGCTGCTTGGCCAGAGACCCTTCTACCATCCATCAATGATGTGTCCAAACTAGACATTGTGGCAGCTGTTCCACCATGTTTTGTTCTAATCTCCTTTTTAACTTCCATGAAGCAAAGTTTCTTCCATCTGTAATGATATCAGTAAGACAACGCATAGAGTCTTTAAGAATACTTTGCTATCTAGTTAACAACAATGATCAAAGAGTCTTTAACTGCAACCATATTATTGTTAGATATTACAGAAAAAAGTACTCCATTCCCAAATTTTAACCAAATTGCTATTAGAACCTACGGAAGAAAATACTGTTCTCAAAGCCGGGCATTATCTATATATATATATATATATATATATATATATATATATATATATATATATATATATATATATATATATATATATATATAGATAATGATATATATTTGAAAAAATTATTAAGAAGAAAGTAAACTTTTAGTAATTGCGCTACAAATTTATTTCATGCGATGCACTCATCAGACGCGTGCACATATATAATAGGTAAGTGGTCAGGTCTGTTGCTAACAGCACTCTACGCTCTAAAAAGTGGAACTCTGTTTCGTGCTGGTGCACTCTTCAGGTGACTTGTGTTAAATCTAACACAAGTCACCTGAAGAGTGCACTAGCACGAAACTGACCTGTCGTGACCCCAGAGTAAAACATCAATCTGGAAGAAAGATAAGTAACATTAACCTATTCCACCACTCTAGTTAGTTATATATATACATATATACATCTATATATATTTCTTAAAGTATCTCTGTAGATCTGTCATTCCAGCTATAGTGCACGCTGATTATTCTATCGATGCAACCATGTGTTATGATGCCCGTGTTAAGAATTATTTTTCTTAGGTCCGATTACTGGCCCATTACTATATCTGAAGTCAAGGCCAATTCTTTTCGCGCGGATAAATATATTGTCTTCGTATCGTCGCACTCAAAGTTTTGATGGATAGCTTCTGGTGGAACAGTAACCTTTTTATACCCACACACTTCTATGCCAGACTTTTTATTACTAATTCTACTTAATCATGATTTTTATTTTGTTTTTTTCAGCTCGTATTAATTGTATCATTACTGAATCATGTTTTGTTGTAAGGAAATATGAGTTTGAAAGTTGCTTGGCAAAGTTTGAAAACCTTTACAGTCGTTTTTATTTTCTCTCTTAATTTATTTCAGTTACACAAAACACTTTTCTTATGGTGTGTAGTTTGAAAGTTAGAATGGCAAATGTTGTTATAGGTATGTTAAATACAAATCAATTTTCTGATCAAAGACTTTTTATTACCCGGGCAATGCTGAGTAGCGCAGCTAGTTGTTCCTAAAACTGAGTACCTATATGAGACAAGGACAACTCCACAGATGATGGCCAGAATAAGTGGAATGAGAATGGACACAGCCAAAATGCCTTTAGAAAGAGTGTTCTTCTCCTCTTGCTTTCTTCTTGTGACAGATAGCCGAGAGGTCGTAACTGCTACCAGCTCTGTAGGTATTACTGTCTCACAAGTTTTTCCAGTATATCCTCTATTGCAGGAGCATCTTTCATCAGTTGTACATCTCTATAATAAAACTTTTGACATCGTAAATAGAACCGACAAAAATTACCTTCACAACATCTGTAAATAGTCCATATTTATATACAACAATATCTGGTGTCTATATAACAAAGTAAAGCTAGTAATGTGAACAAAGAATCAATCAATTCAGCCAAACAGTTTAACAGAAGCAGCGGTGGTCTGGTGTGTGAAGGACTTGATCTGTGAACATCTTGTAGTGGTTGGATTCTCAGAAAAGAGAACCAGCGGTGACATGGATGACATTCAAACTAACGTTACACTTTCTGTCATTTTAACTCAAGGCTTCAGGTCTTCTAGGAACAATCTAGCAGTTTTAATGACGCCTTTTGACAAATCTCCTGCCAGATGGTTATCCTTCGAGCTTTCTTTATTGTGGAAAGTAACAGCATTTAAGTATTGCAGCCACTTTGTGCAAACATTCCTTCATAAGCTGCTCCAACCAAGGCCATAAGTTTATTTTAGTTTTTCATAAAACACCAATTTTCGTAGAGTATGTTGATATAGGTTTAAAATGCTGTTTAATCAGGTATTACAGCACAATTTACTAGACTGGAATGATAACATCTATGGTATTGTTCAGTCTGTGAATATAGTAGGTATGGCCTACTTTATACAACATAATTATTTGAACCTTATTAGCGTTTTATTGATTTGATTTACTGTTTCCCTTCTTATAATCTACATTTAGCAGGAGACCTAAGTGTAGTCATTGCTCGGGTCGTAGCAAGAAGATCTCTCAAATAAGGTCTCACTCTTAGAACTATGGCACTGGCACATCCAGCCTCTCACAACTGGTCAAGTTGAACAATTTTTATAGGATATTATTTACTAGAATACTTATATACTTGCCCCGTTGCCTGAACAAGTTAAATTATTATCGACAGACGTAAAACAGCCAGGAGCTTTCAGTCTGTCTACTCTCATGCATCTATGACCTTGACAAAGCCTTTGATCTCCGCACTTGGTGCCATCATGGACCATTCCTAGTAGGAGAGCAGCAGAACCAAGTCGAGCATTCACAGTTCTACAACGATATAACAAAATAATTAAGAAAAGATCACCTTAAAGCGACTATAACATAAAAGGGAAGCCAGTAATGATAGAGGTACACACTTGCAAGTGAGTTCCGTGAGATCATTTGAATACTCATTAGTTGAAGTTCTTCTGTAATCAACATTCTTTATGATGGGTCGTAGTTTACCGCCCGCGCATTGCAGTAGGCCACAGGAAACATCTCTGTAAGGAGAACAACCACACACAACTCGTATAAAGTAATTAGTGTAGATTTTATTCTGCTATAAAAATTGTTATAAAATTGTTACTAAATCTCCTGCAAGCAAACTGGTAAAAAACTAAAAGTGAACATGCAAGAAATTTACATGCGAATAAACGTAGAAGTTTGATAGAACCAACCTTTTAGCACAAGGCCTATAATCTCCCTCGCTGGTGACTCCGCAGTGACCCAGCACACTACCCACAGCGTTCTGGAGACTGTAGCAGGCGGGCAAGGAACTATTGGAGTTCTCACCCCACAGCGATTGGCACTGTGCGTTATGAGTAGGACACATGCCTTGGTAACAGAAACCAGTAGCGTCTGCACATGGTTGGCCATCTTGAATTGCAACATCGATTGGGCACTAAAACACGTATGACGACATTTTCATTTTTTTATTTAAATATTATATATAGAATTGTCTTCTGCACTAAGTTCAACATCTCAATCATGATATAAACTTGAAGTACTATAAATATCAAATCATAATATTGGGTTATTTATATTCTGTTAATTAAAGACTATTGTCTATTTCTTATTTTTTATACATGGTACCACAACTCCATATATAGATACTTGATCAATGCTGAAGCTGAGCATTAAGATTAGCTTAATTCCTCTTGCTACGGGAGTTATGATCTAAATCGGTTCCGATCAACCAGTCGTAAGTTGACCCAGTCATAAATCGGACTATATAGTCAAGGACACATGAAGGGCGTACATACAGCTCAAATGTTTCATAATAGAAACAAAAAGTACAAACTGATGCGGAATATAAATAACAAAAAATATGCATGTATAAACAAATTAAAATTTAATTTGCTGGTTGCACATAATCTACACTTTCTTGGTGTGTACCGCGTTTCATCTTTTCGCCTCATGCCTACGTGTTTCCTTGACGATATCTATTCAATGAGTGAGCAAGATTGAATGTGGTTAGACGGATGAGTGGCTGGTCTTATTTCGGATAGTAACTGTAAAGAATCCTGTATTTACTAATAGATATAATTGTAAATTTTAGCTGTCTTTCACAAATGACTCAGCAAAATTGATATGATAGTATATCCGCATCCTACATGAAATGCTCAATTCTTATTGGCTGTATTCAAGTTGGCACTCTATACTATCTTTGAGATACCTATATTGGCCACCGCCAGAGATGTAAGTTAAAAAACAAATAGCAGCAATGCTGTTTTTTGTTTTCGCTCATAAACGATCTATAGAGCCAAATGTGTAGAGCTATCAACCAAGTCTTACCTCTCCACTCATACCATCGCAATACTCGGGAGCGTCACAGTCATTTGTTGCCGCCCTACACTGCGTTACAGAAGGCTTTGGAAGACAACTGTCACAGCAAGTACCTGTTCTACAGACTGCCCATGACTTAAGCAGGCAGGTGTTTGGATCGCAGCAGAGATCTGCTTGCTGGCATGCCTGTGGTGAAGGAAAACGGAGAAGGATATCAGAGTAATAAGGGAACTGATAACAGTAATACATCTTCAGTAACTCTTTTGTTGTTCCAATTTTAATTTATCATTCAAGCAATTTTTAGTAATAATTAGTACTTTTAAGTACTATATGAATATGAATAACTAATAAATCTCAAAGTTTGTGTATCTGTCCTTCGGTATGTCCAGTTATAGCTATTAAAATCTTGAAATGAAGAATCCGTATCGCGAAAGATTTGAGCCGGAACATCCCATTCCCCAGAAAATATGCTAAACCATCGCGCTACACGTGTCGCTATGTGGGTGAAAATACGCTACCACTCTCCGTTACGGCACAACGCCATTCTAAGTATTCGCAAGAGCCATAGATATATATAGTAGGCTACTTTATTGGCAATAATTTCATTTCACAAATAGAAATGTTTTTTAAATTAGGCCATACAACAATAATAAAACAACAAAAAAAGGGAAAAAAGCAACAGTTAGCCATTAAGATTGAATAAATAGTCTGAAAAATAGTGTTTAAAATGCCTTTCTCTGCTAAGAGAACGGATATTTGGTGGAAGATTGTTAAATAAATAGATAACTAGCTTACTTAAATGTTGACTTGCAATAAAATTCACATTACAGTTATTTGGTATCAAAATATTCACCATGTTTTACTCTGCTGTGTTGTAGGTGCAAAATATGTGGAAATGTGATTACAAGCTTGTAAAAGCTCAAAAACGAACAGTTAATCGCAGCCATCACAAAACCGCCATAGATTGGAATCTCTTTCCAAAACAGCTCAAATGGGACACAAGTTTGGCGTTGTGCCCTCTCTCTTTTTAAATTCTTTTGAGAAATTTTATTTAGGTTCATATTATATACACATATTATATATTTTTCACAGTTTTACGCTTTTAGCTACAACTCAAAGTCAAAACTCCATTTTGCTGAGTCATTATCTGGAACATTCATTAGCCTCGGAACCTGTTTTTGACATTTGTAATGTTTCTTTTAAAGGATCACAAAATGCATGACATTGTATATACTCCGGTGCCATCTCATTATGATTAGAATCCAGTGACTTAATAAAACTGATTTTTAACCTGCAAACCTTGAGTAAATATCATAACCTGTGTATGACCTACATAACACGAATATGACCTAAATGGGGTTTAGAACTTGTAAACTACCACAGGTGGGCCACAGTCACATTGCTCTCCTCTTTCTATCACTCCATTTCCACATCTCTGAGTATAAGAATATGGAGGAGGTTGTCCAGCTAAACAACGACCCAGTTGTACCTTGGTCAACAACCTTAGCCTGTCTATGCTGCATGACGAGAAAAGGCTAGGCAACTCCAAACCCCTATAATTGTATGAGAACACAGGTTGTTAATTGTTGAAATGCATGGCATCACTGACAGTAACATAGAGGATGTTGTTACAATACCCTACAGATATGCGTGATGTTTGTTCTTTTAGATACTTATAGATGCAGGTGATTTTAATACTTACATGACATCTCCCATGATACACACCCTTGAACCGCTCTCACATTGACAATCTGCAAAAAGAAGACAACTTCTCTTTCAATGTAAAAAGATTGTTTAACTCGTAAGTTTTTAAAGGCACTTCTGAGAGCTTTGCAGAACCATCCAAATTTTGCCATAATAATTTTTTGTCATTTTTTATCTATTTAGCCACAAATGCTGGAATCTGTATCGCTGACATGCCAACATGTGAATGATGGTAATTTAGACAATTAGACAATGATTATTCCAAATGATGAGTTTTGTGAATGACATCCTACAACCTACAAGTGGGCATACTAAATGTTTTATCATAAAAATTAAATATATCAGCTTTTAAACATATTACAATCAGCAACAATTTCTTAAATGTGTGGAGTAACTGAAAGTAGCTGTCATAGCCACGCGTCTATTCATCGTCCTATATGATTGCTTACATATGTAATCAAACAATATGAATTGGGAATATCCCCAGCGCCTCTAAATGATAAAAATGATTTACTGATACTAGAGAAAAACTGACCAGATTTATAACTAGCTGTGCAGGTAGAGTCAAAAGAAGAAACAGTTATTGTTCATTTTACCTATCATTTGACTTCTCGTTTGTTAATAGGTCTTTTGATTAATATTTAGCTGCTGAGTTTATAACATTTCTTGTAAACTTGTGCTGCTTATTTTACTGTCTGCACCCAATGCTGACGCCTAGTAAGATCTGAGTCAAGCTGAGGCACGATGACAAGACATCCAATAGACATCTAGTATACATCTAATAGGCATCTAATAGGCATCTGATAGATATCTGATAGACATCTGATAGACACCTGATAGACATTTAATAGACATGTAATATGCATCTAATATACATCTAATATACATCTAATATACATCTGATAGAAACCTGATAGACACCTGATAGACATCTAATAGACATCTAATAGACAGCTAATATACATATAATATACATCTAATAGACATCTAATATACATCTAATAGAAATCTAATAGACATTTAATAGACAGCTAATAGACATCTAATAGACAGCTAATATACATCTAATGTACATCTAATAGGCATCTGATAGACATCTGATAGACATCTGATAGACACCTGATAGACATCTAATAGACATCTAATATACATTTAATATGCATCTAATATACATCTAATATACATCTAATATACATCTAATAGACATCTAATAGACATCTAATAGACATCTAATAGACATCTAATAGACATCTAACAGGCATCTAATATACATCTAATAGACATCTAATATACATTTAATATGCAACTAATATACATCTAATAGACATCTAATAGACATCTAATAGACATCTAATAGACATCTAATAGACATCTAACAGGCATCTAATAGACATCTAACAGGCATCTAATACCTACTTGTAGCATGTTCAATATTATTGTGCAGTGTTTAAGTCATTTTATACTCTGGTAGCTGATAGCAACATTTGTTTCACAGCAAAGGAATTTATTACAAGCCTTCTGAACATTTGCAATTACAATCCACTTCAATAGCAAGTTACTTTTTGTTATATTTCTTATCAGGCTTTACATGCGTTTAATTCAAAGTTATTTTAAGGCTTAATAATTTATTCACTAATATGTACACAACCATAATAAATAATTTAAACTAACAAAAGAGGAAAGTTAATACAACCTTGCTCTTTCTACTGATTGAAAACTCTTTTTAATAAACAGAGTTCATAAAACAAGGAGTTGTGTTCTTATTCCATCATAAACAGGCCCAAACTCATTTACCACAATCTTGACAATAACATAAAAATATAGAAACCTCAGAAGCTTAGATTTTCCCACACAAAAAACTCAAATGCAAGCACTATTTAGACTTTATTTGCAAATGTATTTTTAAAGCAGTCTTACAAGAGGGCCTGGTAGCGTCCCTTAACTATGCTTTAGTTCTAAACAAACGAAAGTTATGTAATTTGAGGTAGTATCAAGTTATGTTCAATTAGCCCTTGGAACAAAAATAAGATAGTTCGTGTTGACTCACTATAGGATACCATAGTTGGTTTTGACTCATCTATGGCATACGGAAACCTTTTCAACGCTAATCTATCAGAATTCACAGCTATTACAGCTATTCAGGTAAAAGATATACAGCTATTAGTGTGAAGAGCTCATCTTCAGCTAAAGTCAGACCTGCTAGCTCTGACCCCTAGCAACACTAAACTAGTTCAACAACATGTGCAAGACTTGGAGAGTAGCGTAGAGTGTAGACTTGTAGAGTATAAACACATAGCTGCCCACCCGTTTCATCATGTTCCAGTCCGATGTTGTGACCAATCATGTGGGCTATTACACTCGCCAACCTTTGTGGATTTTCTATATGCTGCTTAGCGGATATGACAGCTACAGCTCTGTTTGTGCATATAGAGGTGGGCACGGCGAGACCCATCCCATCAAAGTTGTCACCACTGAAACACGGCTATTTACTGTAAGGAAATGCGTATAGCGGATAATTTTGAGTAAGCATATGATGATGGCTTCTTGTTACTCGATACACTGAGAATATAATATTTTACTAATTTTTACTGCAATACAAATATAATATAGATATATATTATATAGAGATACAATAGAAATATGATATATGCTAAAATCTGGTGAAATGGGATACGAGTTCAAGTGCAGAAACCGTGAATGAGTCATACAAATAGCAGCAGACGGATAGCAACGCCAGTCACTTCTGAAAATATTCTCACCTTCACTTTTTATTATTTACAAGTAGGTGTTGTTTTGGTCTTTCTATACATTGTATTTAATGAAGTGCAGATCATAGGCGCTAGATGGTAGAAGAGGAAACTCTATGAAGAAATTACATAAAAATCCTCAAAATACTTCCACCAGGAGCTTGATAAAATTCCATTTACAAATTAAAAAATAGGAAGTAAGTTGTTTGTGTTTGGGTTTCCTTAAAAGGAGTGTGAAATGATAATTTTAACAACTCCACATGACGATAACTTCCTCAGGCTTGGATTTATCCAAAAAGCAATGTTAAACTTGTCTCCCTTGGTCTTCCCTTTGCGAATTAAGCTGTTGAAATAATTGCCGACTATGTAATGCTTCATATAAGCATATAGAACAAAATAATAAAAACTTGTTCCATTCTCATGCTCTTAGTAAAGTTATATATATGTTTGACAAAGCCAAAAATTCAACAAATAATAAACCTTGTTAACATTTGCACTATTGTAATAAGAATATAATATTGATTGTATTGATAAACAATGGCGCGCATTAGACCTAAATTACTTGAAGTATTAGGGGGGGGTTGAAAGCCTACCGATAATTATACTAATGATTAAAAATGTTTTTAGGATGAATACTAGACCATCTTAAACAAAAATCTTTAAATTAAATTGAGCTTTAAATTTGTTAGTGGGTTGAATAGACGGTCAGCTATAAAACTATAACAACACAACTTCACATCTATCATTCACATGTCTTACTGATAGTCTGTAAGTTAATAGTCTTCACATTTATCATTCACTTGTCTTACTGATAATCTGTAAGTTAATAGTCTTCACATTTATCATTCACATGTCTTACTGATAATCTGTAAGTTAATAGTCTTCACATCTATCATTCACATGTCTTACTGATAATCTGTAAGTTAATAGTCTTCACATTTATCATTCACATGTCTTACTGATAATCTGTAAGTTAATAGTCTTCACATTTATCATTCACATGTCTTACTGATAATCTGTAAGTTAATAGTCTTCACATTTATCATTCACATGTCTTACTGATAATCTGTAAGTTAATAATCTTCACATTTATCATTCACATGTCTTACTGATAATCTGTAAGTTAATCGTCTTCACATTTATCATTCACATGTCTTACTAATAATCTGTAAGTTAATAGTCTTCACATCTATCACTCACATGTCTTACTGATAATCTGTAAATTAATAGTCTTCACATCTATCATTCACATGTCTTACTGATAATCTGTAAGTTAATAGTCTTCACATTTATCATTCACATGTCTTACTGATAATCTGTAAGTTAATAGTCTTCACATTTATCATTCACCTGTCTTACTGATAATCTGTAAGTTTGCTAAACAAATATACACTGTTTCATGAAGCAATTACTCTCGATCTAAGCACAGTTGTCGACCTTGAAACCACAGTAGTGAAATTTGTAGACTCTACCTTTGTCACACCTCCCTTAAGCATGTCCTTTACCATTAGAATATGGTAAAATTCAATCAATGAAGTCGTGCAATAAATTTGAATGAATTGTAAAACGCAGAAGTAAGTGTGATTTTAAAGCACCTTTGCTGAATTGAATGAAAGAGTGAGTATTAAATCTGATATACATAAAATAATTGCTATAACAATGCCAGACTTGGCAACTATAAAATGGTTACATGATATGAGGCTTTTTGTGACAATGGAAGAATTTTTGTGATATATTGTGAGGTCCAATTAAACAGCCCCTTCTTACAACACTTCATAGACAAGCTTGGAAGGTTTATACAACATAAACTACCGCCACAAGCTGTCAAGTTTGGTGGTGCCACACTGCTGGTCAAACAACTTGATTTGCAATATTTTCAATCATTTGAAGATTGGCTTACAGCTATTCTACCACCAACCTGAGCAAGTGAAGAACATCGTATGGCAGCGCTGATGACTTAGCTGAGACATACCGGAGAAAGTTGTTGAGGTTCTCTTTCACTTTTGAGCCAACATTTATTTCATCCCTATCACTCCAAATTTGGTCGTAAACCAAACTCACTCTTATATTTATTCTTTGGTAAAACTGCAACAATCGCACAAACGTAATGTATATCTATATATATCAATCATAAAGTTTGTCGTTCAGTCTGTCCAGCTATAGCTGAGTAGTACCTAGCAATAACAAATCCGTATCGCAGGAGATTTGATTTCAGAACCTCCCCTTCACCAAGCGATAAACTAAACAATTGAACTTGGGCGATATGAGTCGTTATCTAGGTTAAAGTAAGCATAGCACTGCACTGCGTTAGTGTCATTGCACTGTAACGCATAGCACTCTGCGTTACAGTGCAATGCCACTAAAGCTTGCTCTCAAGGCTCTAATTACTAAATTTAGCGATAGTTATACTAGCTAACTCAAATTAGTCATTGGTAATGTGCCAGGCTAATGGCAAGTGGCTGGCAACTACATTACCTGCCACTGTTTATAAGCTGCTTTTTGATACTCGTGCAACGCTGGACATTCGGCTAGTATTTTACTAAATCAGAGACAAAACAATACCTTCCTCAGCATTACAATATGATAAAAAAGGTTGCAGATTTATCTGTAAGACATTTCTTTCACAAAGTTAATCAGGAAACCAAAGACAGAGAAAAATGCGATATTACAATGTTGAAAACTCACCTACATATTTCATTTAAATTTTTATACTAGATTTGCCTAAAATTGCTTGTTCGAAGTTGTCTCATCTTTTGTTTCAAGTTTTATTTTTTGTCAGAACATCTAAAATACTAACAACTTATATTGCTCTCTAACATTGCTATTGCAGTTCTCACTGTGAATGTTTTATTTTTTCTATTTCTGTTACTGTTTTTTCAAGTTAAGTAAATCAAAATTTTAAATGATTTTTGATTCTACAACAATACGCTTCATTACCAACAGGTCTTGTTAATATTTTCATGTAGTAAACAGAATTAGAATTTGTATGATTTAATAGCATATCAACTGACATAGTGAGGATTATTAGACAATGATAGCCCCTCTTACTGTAGATATATAAGGCTCGCCATACGTAGCTCGCCATACGTAGCTCGCCATACGTAGCTCGCCATACGTAGCTCGCCATACGTAGCTCGCCATACGTAGCTCGCCATACGTAGCTCGCCATACGTAGCTCGCCATACGTAGCTCGCCATACGTAGCTCGCCATACGTAGCTCGCCATACGTAGCTCGCCATACGTAGCTCGCCATACGTAGCTCGCCATACGTAGCTCGCCATACGTAGCTCGCCATACGTAGCTCGCCATACGTAGCTCGCCATACGTAGCTCGCCATACGTAGCTCGCCATACGTAGCTCGCCATACGTAGCTCGCCATACGTAGCTCGCCATACGTAGCTTGCATACAGCTTACATGAGTGATGAGTTGAAGTTGTATAATATCTTAAAGAAGCACAACAAATAAAAAGTGGTTAAATGAAAACGGTAAATCCATAGATATATATACCTAGATTGGCCAATAAGGACAAAGCCTGTCAGACATAAATAGCAAGACGTAGCGTCACTTTATTGTACCTCACGCTTGACTGCACTGCTGTTTACAATGAATCTAATGGGAAGAAGGTAACAAAATTACATTTATTTTCACATAAAAACCTTCTTGTATACATAATCCAGTAAACTAAAGCAATTCTGTGATAATATCTGATAACCACCATAGATTAAAACTATAAAAGCTATGATTGTTGCACACAAATCATGAGCCATCATGACTTTATTTGCAACCTCTCTTATCTCCATTCTCTCTTTTCCCCTTCTCCAAAGAATAAGTTAGAAGGGGAAAAGAGAGAAGGGGAATGGAGAGGGGAGGGGAAATAGCCCACCCACTCAAAGAGCCAGACCTTGGCTAGGTAAATAGACTAATATGCTGAACTAAACATGACTAAATATGATGAGTATGCAAGTATGTCTGAAGTCAAAAATGAGACAGAATGGTTATTTTACAGCTGGCTATGTAGCTGGCTAGGTCACCAAAGCTGAAGTGTAATGATTGTATCACTAGCATCGTTGATGTAAACCAAGCAACGAATTCCCTAATCACAGTTAAGAATCAGGGTGGCTTGACTTTGTCTTCGCCTGTGGTGATTGAGGTTTTCAACCACAGCGAGAAAGCGACAAGAGTGTTGCTTAGTAGTGCTGGATTGGTGACAAACTTTGCCAGGCTAGCACTAACTGCCACCACTAAGAAGCCAGTCACGAAAGGACAATACCAAGTTATTTGTACAATATGCAAAAGCAAGTTAAAGGTTGACTTGCAACAAAATTCACATTGCAGTTATTTGGTGTCATAAGATCCACCATGCCTTACTCTGTTGTGTTGTAGGTGTGAAATATATGAGAAGGTGATTACAAGCTCTTAAAAGCTAAAAACTTATACAGTCATACTTCAACTTACGAGCTTAATGCGTTCCGAGACTGAGCTCGTTTGTTAATATACTCGCATGTTGGTGCAATTTATTTATATATCGAACAATTAAATATATATTGCTTGGTTTCCATACTCTAAAAATACAAATAAAACACTCAAAACCAGATATTGTAACAAAAAGAACATGCTGGTTATTGTCATAATTTACCACATGCTTTCAAAAAGCAACAATTAAAAAATAATACAAAAAATGTGATTATTTAAAATGTAAAATTAAATACATACAATAGCAGCTAATGCTAGCATTTGCGAGGGAGGGAGATATAAGTTATCCTTCATTACAACAGTTGTCTTTGATAAATTTGAATTTTATCAATGTCTTAAAAGACAAACTCAGAAGCAAACCTAAAAGCAAACTTTCATTTTTAATTTGACGTAATTAAAATTTCTTCGGCGTTTGTAGTTTAAAGTTTCTCGCTGGTTAGCTAATTTTTCCTTTGTTTCGCTTTCACGACTAGCCGGCCGTCTTAAAATAAATCTATCTAAATACGTTCGCCTTTGTCGCCCTTTCAACATGTTGCGACTAAGACGAACACAGGTGTCGTCACAAAGGATTAATGCACAACCACTAGCCAACTTGTCTGAATGTCTATTTTTATAGTTTTGATAGATAGCACCGGCCTTTTCACGTAGCATCGTTTCAGTTACGCTGTCACCGGACAATTGTTTATCTTTTACCCAATTAAATGCCTGAGCAGTCTCTCCATCAGCGGTCGTGAAGATCGCTGCGCCGTTTAAAAACTATGGTTAGTCCTTTTGCGAACTAAATGCCCTGAATATAATCCTTCTGTTTGATAACTGTGAATGTATTTCTGTCGTGTTGCTGAGCTAGCTTAATCACGCATACACAATACGCATATTTTTCAATAATTTTCTGTTTAATATCAACTGTTATCATTTGCTTTTAGACATGTTATCAGATATTTCTTTGCATCATCTTTCATTTTACTGACAAACTTTCAGTCAACGCAGAGTACTTTTAATTCACATACAGTGTAATTCTGCACTAAAAATCGCGCACAAAAACGCAGTACCAAAGTATAAATCTGAGTAGTTGAAAAATACAGTGATGCTGTTCTCATAAAACTTCTTCGGCATACTTGGCAACTGACTCACGTGCTCGTATCTCAAACATGGCTCATATGTTAGTGCTAAAACTTGCTTAAAAGCTGGCTCGTATCTCAAGTTTCTCGTACGTTGGAGCACTCTTAAGTTGAAGTATTACTGTACTTAGTAATGTTTAGTTCAACATGATATTAGTCTTTTACCTAGCCAGGGTCTGGCTCTTTGGGTGGTTTGGCTATTTGCCCCCCTCACCTTTCCCCCTTCTCTACTTTTCCTTTCTCACTTCTTCTTTGGAGAAGGGGAAAAGAGAGAATGGGGATAGGAGAGGGTTGCAAATAAAGCCCTGATGGCTCGTGATTTGTGTGCAACAATTCATAGCTTTTATAGTTTTAATCTATGGTGGTTATCAGATATTATCACAGAATTGCTTTAGTTTACTGGATTACGTATCCAAGAAGGTTTTTATGTGAAAATAAATGTAATTTTGTTACCTTCTTCCCATTAGATTCATTGTAAACAGCAGTGCAGTCAAGCGTGAGGTACAATACAATCACTATGTTTCCATGATGCGCAGTGCTTCGGAGTTGCGCTATCTCCGAATCATGGAAACGGCGTCTTCGCACTGAAATCACTGCGCACTGATCAGTGTGAAGCCAGTGCAAATTCGCAGCAAGGAAACAGCGACTGCGCAGTGGCTGCGCATAGCTCTCATGCCGTGGAGACGGATTTTTCGATGGCCATAAACTAGTACAAAGGTTGTCCTGCTAATCTTGTTTTTTCACTATTCTTCCGATCTTCTTTCACATAAATTTAATTATGGTCTGCATTCACGAGGATGATGAGGTGATTACTTTCCTGGACTTTGTTATCGATGCCAACACTTCGAAAAGTAGGTGGCAAGTCCTAAATTAACGTTTAAATAATATATTACTTGAAAAATACTTATTTAAAAATATATTACTATGTAAAGAGTGTGTTAAGGTTTGTAAAACCTTGTGAATGTGTATTGTAAGGAAACACCAGTGTGCTAGACCAAGACCCATTTAATGAGCATTTCCTTTTGAGCTTTTTTAAATAAATAAATAAAAGTATAATGACGACAGAATCATAAAAAAGACTGTTTATGACGTTCGGTATCCGTGATCGATTCTATTTCTCCATCAGGCGATTCGATTTATACAATTTCTCTTCTCTGGCTAATTTGCGGTATTTGCTGAAAACCACTGCGCAGCATGGAAACGTACAATCCCCTCGACTTCGGAGGGGGCTGCTTCGCAGTAATGCGCACCATGGAAACATACACAATGACGTTACGTCGTGCTATTTATGTCTGACAAGGCAACCGATAGGAATAGCTATTATTGGCCAATCTAGGTATATATATCTATGGGTAAATCCTAGTAACAGTTTTAAAGTGGGAGGGGCAATTTATTTACTCGAACTATGAAAATACAAATTGGCAGCATGCCAAGCAACAGATAAACTAATGAGTGATATAGGGTTGAATGGTCTCTTTGGCCTATTGATCTTTGGAAGACTTTAGAACGGAGTAGGTTATTCAAGTTTACCCTTCCAACTATTCTAACATCTTTTAATTTCTTTTGCCGATGGCTGTTTGCTGCCGATGGCTCTTTGCTGCCGATGGCTGCTGCCGATGGCTGTTTGCTGCCGATGACTGGTTGCTGATTATCCCACACTTGAAATATTTTCAAGTTTTTGGAAGCTGCTGTTTATTATATAAGCCAACATTCTTTAATACGGTGGCATGACTTTATTAGGTGAAATAAATTTGTCATAGCAAATGTATGATCTAATTTATACAAAAACAGGTTTTTAAAAACTTTAATTCAAAACCATATTCTATAACTTTCAACTGTTGCTTTCTGCATTGTTGCTTGCCTACCAAATTGTGTTTAGATAAAACATTCATAAATTGTTTTATCTAGTAATGCAATACACGTCATGTATAAATGGTATAAGCAAAACAACTGACTACAGCTTTCTTCTACACGTATAGCAGTACATGTGCTGCATATGTTATATAAGACACTCACCAGGTCAATTACATTGACTGTGTCAAGCAGGTACTTCCTGAGGCTAGTAGTGTTGTATGAGAAGAGAGCAAACTAAAATCATAAATGTTATATTATATGAATGTAGTAAGCTCTAGAGATCTTTGCACAGTGAAATGTGAAAATGCCAGTCTATTCTAACAAGTTATACAGAATACATGGAGACTATATGTAAATGATTTACCAACTATTTGCATGGATCATATTACACGGTGCTTAAAATAACATTATAATGATGAAAATATGCTACTAGAAATCAGTACATAATATTTACTAACTTTTGAGCAGTTTGTAAATTCTTGATAATCTGGGACACTAAGAATCAGCATAAAACACAATTTCACAATGTGCCTAACCTCACTTGGTACTGAGGCTATAGAATCTGCTGAAAATCAAACTCATCTCGTATTGAGGCTACGCAATCTGCTCAACTTCATCTGGTACTATGGTACTAAGGCTACACAATTGTTCGTTTACTGACATAAGCAGTCACTATAGAGTGAACAAAGGTCACTCTATAGTGACAGCTGCTGCAGATCACCAGTATCAATCTGCATCCATTTATTTATAAGCAGATCCTAAGAGAGGAAACTTACCAAGGCATTATCTGCAACCAGCCCTAACTTGAGCTCCTTCTGCTCCAGATTTCTCTGCACCTAAGAGTGGAAGCGAGGAGTTTATGTGTAGAGTTATAGAACACATTGTTAATACAAATGAACATTTAGAGCAACTATCCGATAGCGCAACATACACAGCTTTCATTTATTTACCTACCCTAAAGTTTTCTCCTCGTATGTAACATAAACTGCCAATAAAAACTGTGTATTAATGAACACCAAAGTCTCATCTAAACTCACAGACTCAAAAAATATTTGAATAATATTTTTGGAAAATTTTACAGCTACTTGCTTTTTGTATTATAGTTATATGACAAACCGGTTGGTCTAACATACACTAGATCGTTGACAGTTTGGAATTGTACAATCATATTAAAAGTTTTGTACACCCTATTGTGTTTTTATCTTGATGTTGGCTGATAGCAGCATCTTAAAAGCCACAGGTGGAAGGTTTTGCAGCCTAAGTGTTATTCCATGAGTGCAGAACCAGACACCAGAAGGCAATAGCCGTGCGGATAAGGCATGTGCTAGCAGCAACCATATCCAACCGTATGATCACTAAAAGTGGGCAGAACATGCAATGCCCAATAAGATACCCAGAAAAACATGCAAATTAGCAGCATATATCTAGAACATTCTATGAGTGTCTTACCCACGAAGCACCACCTTGTAACACCTGCAGAAATAGTGGCATTGCAACATCGGATTGCAAAAATCCTAGTTAAACATCTGCAGAATTATGCCGCGTAAGAGCCCATTAAAATATCACATGATGATGACAAAGTACAAGAAAAACATTCTTGAAGCTGACATAAAAAATAAAATTTGCTCACATATTTTACTACTAACTACGAGCTACCAAAAAACAATAAAAATGGAGTTTACGCGGAGCACATGATGTAGCTAGGCATGAATTCCAAGCTAGTAAGGGTCATAACTAAAGAATCTCTTGAGCTGTGGAATGTTTGTCTTGGCCGACCATTTCATGTGAGTGACACGCTGTTTGAAGCGAGAAAACGTACCTTGCTAGATAGAGATGACTGTGAAAGTAGCCTGTAGTATTCAGAAGAGTGAAGCTTACTTAAACTGTCCCAATGACTCGCTGAATTGCTGCATGTCTCTAAGGCTATACTGTTCAGTTTAGTAATCACATGTGGCTGACATAGCTACAATATGCAGAACAGATGTGTCTGAGTAACAGAAAGCATAGGATAAACAGTCATGGCCAAATAGCGCATTTCTGTTAATTTTTGTGTGAATCTTTGAGAAGGCAATTTTTAATGTAGTTTTAATGCGTGTTTACACTTACTTGAAGCTTTTTTAAGCAGTATATACTTCAAGAAAGCCACAATATTAAGTGCAACATGGCTGGTGTAATATTAATAGATCTAATAGAATGCCTGCTCTAATAGAATGTCTACTCTAATAGAATGCCGCCTGTAATAGAATGCTACCTCTAATAGAATGCCACCTTTAATAGAATGCCACCTCTAATAGAATGGCACCTCTAATAGAACATCACTTTAAGAGAAGGGTTGAAATACAGCAGGACTCTTTATTTAAACATCACTTCTAATAAAACGGCACTATAGGGAAAGGAATGAAAAATAACAGCACCATGGCATTCAAATAGAGGTTTTACGGTATTGCTGTTTTGCGAATGACGTGTTAGACATCAACAGATTTGGATTATAATTAAGAACATGTTATTTCATTTTCAAACTGGAGTCTACCGTGTAATATTAATAGCAAAATGGTTTAGTTGTGCTGTAGATGTGTGACTTTTCAGGTAGAGGGAACCAGCTAGGCATGTGAGCTTCAGAGATCTCTTAAACTGGTGCTAACTGAAGAGTATATGAAACAATACGTCTCCGTAAAAGAACTTTGGTAGACACAAACTGAGAAGAAGGACGCGTATACGAGTCTGTGCAAGTAAAACATGTTACAATAGTTACGCAGTTTTTAGCTCATGTATCTTTTACATGATTATGCTTTTCCCTGATCAGGTCTTTAAAACCAAAATAGAAATTTGAGGTTGCTAAAAAAACTATTATCTAATCAGAAAAAAACGACAAAAAATCTAACAGCCTTTGATACACGTATTTTGTGAAACTTTACGTCATTTAACCACCATGTTTATATCTAACATGCTCTCAAAACTTTCCTGTTTTAATTTCTCCCAGAAAGTATTTCATGGATATTCATTTCAGCAAACTTGAGACACTCAACTATGTTGAATTTAATTTGCGACCTGTATTCACCTTTCAAGATACCTTTATGAAACAAAACTTTATGATAGATGTACTGGGATGGAACTCTGAGACTTCCACACGTTCGGACAGTTTTATACATAATTCGCAAGAACTATTCATGCAGCTTGTGAATAGTGGCTTTGTAGCTACAAACTACACAAGTGCCTGCAGATATAAAAACTAATAGAACATTTAAACAGAGCAAGTTGTACAAACTTTGAGTCAAGTGCTATCTAAAGAGAACTCGTGCCACTGTTTGATTAGTGTAGAGTTCTCACAACAGGCTTTCAGTATTAGCACTTGCCTGTCTTACCTGGGCTGACGTGAGTAAGGGATGAATACTGTATATGTCTCCATCTATTCTCAGAGTTCCTCTGCAATGACAACTAACATGTTAAGTCAACAGTTAGCTAGTAGAATGGAACTCTTTATTATAGCAAATACATACTGGTTTTTAATAGATTCATCTCCCTTAACGCTTTGAAACCCAAACTTCAAAATGTTAAGGGAGAAATTGTTTTCCCACCTGGCCTTACCATGAGGAAACTCGGCCGCGTAATTTTGTTTTGGTTTTTTGTAGTTACAGTTAACATACAATTGCAAAATTTTGGTCACTTTGTCTGTAATATGTTTTCAATAGAATTCCAAAGTTTTAAGTTGATTGGACTATTAGTTCTTGAAATATTGCCAAAAAAGAAATTGAGAGAAATGAAAAATAGCTTCTGACAGAACATTAATTTCTAAAGACATACCGATTGAAGTTCTTAGTAATGAAGGATAAAAAATAAACAAAGTTAGAAAGTTTCTTCTCCTCAGCAACAAGAGATTTACTCTAAAGTTATTTGTTTTCCTGTTTATAAAAATATACACACTCTGTCAGACTCGGACTGCAATCATTACATTTGTTCAATTCCATCTGAAACATCACTTTTTTGAATAAGTGTAAACCAATCCATTTACTTTATTTGATTTCTGTTTTTTATTGAGTTCTACCTAGCTTCAATACGACACTCAGTTTAAAAAGAATTGCGCTATCTTAAGTGCTTTCACATTCAACTTAAAGTTGTTAGTACGGTTTAGGATCAGTGGACTTGCTTGTGTATACAAGGTTTGCCTTTTAAGTGTTAACTACAACCTCTTCAAACATCTCCATAGTCTTCACACGCGACTTGCGATGTCACACCAGAAACACGATTTATGCGAATGTGTGCACATTCTAAAGAGCAGATTGCCATGTAAAGTCTTGAGAGAAGTTTGATAAATCGAACATTTTCCATGATGTCTACAAGCACGACTTCAGGAACCTATGAAAATCGCTGCGAGTGATCGTGTGTTCATGACTTCATGTTCTTTTTTACCTTCACACAAAGCATCGGACAACATCATGCATTCAATTCATGTTTTCCCTGTCACCCCTAACGATTATCATTGACAACATGATGACATTGATGACAACGTGATGACATTGGATTCGTCGACAAGTTAAACTGATAAAACATTTAAATCTATTACCTTTCAAAACTAAAGAGTCTAAATGTGCAATTTATAGGAATCATTGCTAATTAATGCCACGCGAGGTCGTCCTGAAGCACCTGCGTGCATTGGAGAGCTTAAAAGGCATATGAGAAGCTTCAAATAGACCAACTGATTTATGATCTTTTAAACTAAACATCATCGGCTGATAAGCAATTCAAATGTTTTTATGATTGCATTCCTTAGTGAAAATAAAAGCACAACACGAGTCTACCAATGTTAAAGGCTCAGCAGTGTTGAGCAAAATAGTTAAACATTTTTTGACCTTTTTTTATTGATTTCAATTTAGCTGTTGACTAGAATCAAGTATTAAAACTATTTCTATACCCTGTATATTACTTCACTATTATATTACTTTATTATTATATTACTTTACTATTATATCACTTTACTATTATATCACTTTACTATTATATTACTTTATTATTATATTACTTTACTATTATATTACTTTACTATTATATTACTTTATTATTATATTACTTTATTATTATATTACTTTATTATTATATCACTTTACTATTATATCACTTTACTATTATATTACTTTACTGTTATATTACTTTGCTATTATATTACTTTACTATTATATTACTTTATTATTATATTACTTTACTATTATATTACTTTACTATTATATTACTTTATTATTATATCACTTTACTATTATAATTATTACTTTACTATTATATTACTTTACTATTATATTACTTTATTATTATTTTAATTTATTATATATATTATTGATATATTACTTTATGTTAACTTTATTACTTTCTAGAACTGCTAACCTTTGGTTATCATGATATCCTTTGTATTTTATGCCAAAATCACATAAATATCACTCTTGTTTCTTGTGTGACCATCAAATGTCAGATTAGAAGCCTAAAGTCATCTGCCAACCTTTTATGATGGTGTTTAAAATGGCTTCATTTATCTCTAGCTTAGAACAAAGAATATTACTTATTTTCTAACTTATTCAAGAATAGGTATTTAATGGGTGACTATTCAAAAGCGAATCAAATTAGCATAAAAATAACAACTTGCTATGGCTTCAAACGCAGCAAGCTTTGAAAGCATCTGGCACATTCCTCAGGCTGTGATTGGACCAGCCCTAAAATAACTGCCTGCCTCGCTTGACAAGTACGGCGTAACAATACCCTACTGTAATCAATAGCCCGCAACGCACAAGTCTCATTGACACGCATTGATCACTGCTCACTAGCAAATTGTTTACAGAGAGTTAAATTGCTAGAAATAATAGCGTATCAGCCGGCCATTTCAGGCCATTCATTATCCAAGCAATAGTGGCTAGACTAGCATCAATAAAACCCATTCTGTACTATATAAACGCAATTCTTATATTTATAAACAATGGCGTCCCATCCATGCCATAGAGGCAGCAGTTGGACATTCTAATTTGTCCCGTATCTAGCTCATAATTGAACACACAGTTTTCTCAAAACATGATACCGACAGCTGTGAGGAACAGAGTACTGATTTATAAATATGAATAATTAAACAATCGTCCTCAATCAGGCTGACCGAGGCATTTCTGTTTGAATACTACGAAATGAATGAGTCAGCCATCCAGTGCATCGCGCATACTCTTGACAGCTGGTGCCCCAAGAGTACCAGGATTACTAGGAGTACCAGGCGCACCGATTGATCCGATTTCTGATGATGACTTGGTGTACAGTAAACCTTAATTATAACTACTATTATTAGACTAACTATAACTACTATTATTAGACTAACTATAACTACTACTATTAGACTAAGGTAAATGAGCAAGGCTAGAGATCTTTAGCAAAGTCCCTTAAAGTCCATTTCAACAATAATGTTTTAATTTTAGTTTTAAAGCTTTCAACAGATGTATGAATTTATATTAGCTCTATTATTACCTTTTTTAAATACAATGGAGTGATGGTGACAAATAATCAGATCTCAATGTTTAACTCGGGTTAATTTTCTGTTGAGTGTTCAGTTTTTAGGAAGCACTATTGTGGGAATGTTTTTCAAATTAAAAACTGTAAAGTATTTATATTATATAGTTTTTAACACATTCAACTTCAACAATGTCTGGTGTGAAGTTTGTTACCTGATAGGCTGTTTTTATTTAGAATAGGTATAACAACTCCCTAACTTAGAGAGTTTCTCTCCCGTTAGAACCTCAAAGATTGAGGTGGTAACCGACTCTATTCTATTGTTCGTACAAAGTAATGAAGCGCTGCCATTGCGAGCAGCAAAAGGGATGTATAAAAAGCTCACCTTCCATAGCTAAATAGACTCTGTTTCAACTTGAGCCAGTAACGAGGCACCTGACGGTTTGAACTCCCTCAATAAGTTATCTTATCACAGTTCATACAAAAATCATACTTATGAACAAGTCTGTTGATTGGATTAAAAACTGTGATAAAATTGGGAACATAAGACTACAGTATACCATAGCCCACTGTATGTGGATAGTGTCACTAGGTTCTCACCTGAGCCCACAGCAGGTTGACAGTATAACACAACCCTCACCTGAACCTACCGTGTTTGGACGGTATATCAAAGTCTTAACCTTTGCCCACTGCATATGTGTAGTACAGTGAAGTTCTCACCTGAACCCACTGCATACGGTCAGTATACAAAGTCCTTACCATAGCCCACTACATGTAGATAATATAAGAAAGTCCTCACTTGAACCACACTACATGTGGACAGTATAACAAAGTCCTCACCATAGCCCACTACATGTAGATAATATAAGAAAGTCCTCACGTGAACCACACTACATGTGGGCAGTATAACAAAGTTGTCACTTGAACCAACTGCATGTGGCTAGTGTAACAAAGTCTCTACCTTAGCCCACTGCATGTAGACAATATAATAAAGTCCTCACCCTAGCCCACTGCATGTGGACAGTGTGACAAAGTCCTCGACATGTGTAGGATTGTTGAAGACTCCTTGATAATAGCAGGCCTCTCGGCTCTACAATATGCAAGAAATAGCCTTATAGACCTTGAAGATTTATAGATCGATCATTATTTATATGAATATGGCATTAACAGTGTTATGCATCGAAAACTTTGAAACTTAGCATTAAAAAGCCATTTCTGTTCTCATATGGTTAAAAATAAAAATAACTAATTATTTATCTTCAGTTGAGATCAGTTCTTATAATTGACTATATAAAGTAGGAATGCATGAGCTATTATACCTGGAGAGAGTGTAAGGAAAGGAGGAGAGAGGAGAAGAGAGAAGAAGAAGAGAGGAGGAGAAGAGAGGAGAAGAGAGGAGAAGAGAGGAGAAGAGATTAGAAGAGATTAGAAGAGAGAAGAAGAGAGGAAAAGATAAGAAAAGATAAGAAAAGAGAGAAGAAGAGAGGAGAAGAGAGGAGAAGAGAAGAGAGGAGAAGAGAGGAGAAGAGAGGAGAAGAGAAGAGAAGAGAGGAGAAGAGAGGAGAGGAGAAGAGAAGAGAGGAGAAGAGAGGAGAAGAGAGGAGAAGAGAGGAGAAGAGAGGAGAAGAGAGGAGAAGAGAGGAGAAGAGAGGAGAAGAGAGGAGAAGAGAGGAGAAGAGAAGAGAGGAGAAGAGAGGAGAAGAGAAGAGAAGAGAAGAGAGGAGAAGAGAGGAGAAGAGAGGAGAAGAGAGGAGAAGAGAGGAGAAGAGAGAAGAGAGGAGAAGAGAGGAGAAGAGAGGAGAAGAGAGGAGAAGAGAGGAGAAGAGAGGAGAAGAGAGGAGAAGAGAGGAGAAGAGAGGAGAAGAGAGGAGAAGAGAGGAGAAGAGAGGAGAAGAGAGGAGAAGAGAGGAGAAGAGAGGAGAAGAGAGGAGAAGAGAGGAGAAGAGAGGAGAAGAGAGGAGAAGAGAGGAGAAGAGAGGAGAAGAGAGGAGAAGAGAGGAGAAGAGAGGAGAAGAGAGGAGAAGAGAGGAGAAGAGAGGAGAAGAGAGGAGAAGAGAGGAGAAGAGAGGAGAAGAGAGGAGAAGAGAGGAGAAGAGAGGAGAAGAGAGGAGAAGAGAGGAGAAGAGAGGAGAAGAGAGGAGAAGAGAGGAGAAGAGAGGAGAAGAGAGGAGAAGAGAGGAGAAGAGAGAGCAAACACTTAGGCAGATAAGAGAGTGTCATTACACAAGCAATGGCTACATACATGTATATCAGATTGATCTAATATCAAAGCTTGTGTCGTAATGTTAAGGTGAATCTCTTGGACATCAAAGGACATTTGAGAGATTAAATGAAAGGTAGACATTGTTTGTCAAGTACCTTTAGCACAAACATTGAACTTTAGTACTACTATAGAGACCATAGTATTATCTCTATAGAGAGAAAGAGAGAGAATACTTGAAGTAGCCATGGCCACATGGATCGTTTAGATTATAGATTGTATTGGTGACAGACTATTTTGGTCATGTACCATGTTGGTCATAGACTTTGTTGGCTGTAGTCTATTTTAGTCATGGACCGTGTTAGTCATGCACTCTATTAGTCATGAACTGTATTAGTCATAGACTATGTTCATGTATTAGTTACTGTGTTAGTCTATAGATTGTGTTAGTCTATAAACTAATAAAAAGACAGCACATTAGTGTAAGAGCTCATGCTGCCATAAGACAAAACGTGACTAGATATTCATAAATTAAAACAAAACAAAAACTAACCAACAACTTTTTTGAAAAACATTTTCTTTTATTACGTTAAAGTTACTTTTATCATTTTGTACTAGCTGATGTAGAGTCTAGACTACAAAATGAAACTGTGTAGGATTCTCCAACATATGTGTTGTTCACCAAACCTTGTGGTCTTCCGTGTCCAAACAACACAGGGATGACATAACATATATGTTCTGACAGTTAATAACGTTTTAGCTTTTTTATTATGATTTATACTTTTAATGACCACATGAGACAAAATTATGCTCTTTCTGAATTCTTTGATAATACAAAGACTTAAAAATAAACCTATATCCTCTATAGCAGCAAGTTATTTGCATGGAAAACATACAAAAAACATTGCAAAGTAAATTTGGGCGGAGAGCAAAGCTTTTATGGCCATGCAAGATAAACATATGATGATGTTCTCTGTATGAGGATTTACAAGCACTGGCTTACAAAGTTACAAAGTTACATCTTTATATCATTTATATCTTTATATATCTTGTATCTTTATCTGTTTGTATCTTTATTATTGCATAAATTTTTAATACAAAGGATACTTATCAGTTTAGGTAGCTTTCTAAAGCACTTCAAAACAAAGCTAGCTAATAAGGTTGATAAATACGATGAAACTGGCCAATAAGGTTGATAATAAGATGAAGCTGGCCAATAAGGTTGATAAATATGATGAAGCTGGCCAATAAGATTCGAGCAATACGGAAATGTTTTGATGAGCACCAACTTGCTGGTCCATCAGATATATATACTACTGAATGTATGTACCAATTAATGCACGTACCAATAGAGTCGTGTACCAATAGACGTTTGTGCCAATAGGGTCGTGTACCAATACAGCCGTGTACCAATACAGTCATGTACCAATAGAGTCGTATACTAATACAGTCGTGTGCCAATAGAGTCGTGTACCAATACAGTCATGTATCAATAGAGTCGTGTACCAATAGACGTATGTGTTACATTGTTATCAATTGCAAAACTAAAACAATAAGGTTTTGCAAAGTCTAAATAAACCAGCTGTTCAGAAACAGAGTTACTGTGAATGGTAAAACATTGAAGCCGGTGTTTAACGTTTTGAAAATTCACGTTTTGCCTAGTGCTTTCTTTACTACTACCTGAATGGATAGAACTAGCGACTGTCTATGTAGAATAATGGCCAATATTGAAAGACTATTTGAACAGACGGGATGTGTTAGTCACTTAAATGAGTTTAATTAAGACCTGAAGCCTACCTTCAACTCCACTAAGGCTACCTCTGACAGGGTCTCTTCTTCGCTGTAGTATTTCTTTGTTCGAATTCCCCTGAATAAGCAATAGTTGAGTGAATTAAAGCTGGTCTCTTTCTCTCTCTCTATAATTCAATGTCTATCATACGTAGTCAGCAGAGACCCGCTAATTGAATGCTGCCAAGGGACTGCTCCAGCAGCCATCAGTAAACTATGGGTTAGTCAGAAAAGCTGTATCACTATTGGGAACCATGTTGGACATACCCATTAGTTTACTATGGATTGAGGGCAACTGTTGTAGGTCATGGACGACATCCTCGAATTTTAACCTTGCTACAATTTTAGCTTCAACCTTCAAACCTATCACTAGATCAACCTTGGAGAAATAATGTTTCTTAGCTTATATTAGCTCATATCCATTGTGTATTTTGACCTCTCCAGTTCAATAGCTGACTTTATGAAATTTAAGAAAACCACAATTATGGATATACTAAACTATGCCTTAATCTTACAACTAGAGACACTGGAAGAGATAGTGATGTGAAGCTCACAAGAGACACCTCACATTTCCTGATTATCGTTCCTATCAAACCATTTTGCTAGCTATATGCTGGTACAACAGCTCCACACTTTGCATCAGACTGCAGTGTTTATGTAGGGTTCATGAGGAAAAGTGCCCATAGCGATATAACGTGCACTCTGTTTTAACAACATTAACTCATTGACCAATGAGATTACTTGATTGGTTAGTAAATTCCCTTTCTCGGTTTTCGCACGATAACAATATCTTACAACTTATAATCACAGGCAGACATTTTAAGGCAATGATATTTAGCAAGGACCATCGTTTTCATACTAGAGTGGCAGACAGACTGAGCATGTTCATGTTTTCTTTAAAATATTTCTGACTTAATTTTTATTTTTAAAAATACGCTAGCTGCACATTGGGAAGGAAATTCATATCCTTAGTGACTTTAAAATGCACTTTATCATTCTGGTTAGCAAAAAAGGGATTTTCTGCTATGACGATCTTACGATTCCCTTAAATTTTTAAAAGGTGAAAAGTTGGTACGGTGCTAACATAATTAGCCAATGATATGCAAGCAGACACCAGTGTGCTAGACCAAGACCCATCTAATGAGCATTTCCTTTTGAGCTTTTTTAACCAATAAAATGTATACAAACAGCGCTATGTTGGCTTTAACAATGATAAAATCATGTCAAATATTCCGATTTTGAGAAACAGTGAGTGGATATTGATGAAACAATCCAGACTTTCTGTAAAAACAGTGGTGTAAAAGATGGCTTCAGGCTACAGATGTAACAGCGGAGATAAATATTTTCTCTGTTTGTATCACATTTGGATATGGATAGACTGAAGTCATAGCCAAGTTAACCACTGAGCACACCAGACAAACAACTTTTCGCGCAGCCTGACTTGCTTTTGCCGACATTAGCCCATGAAATAAAATTGTGATCAAATAAAATCAAAATTATCGACCTTTTAGATCTGATGAACTACAAGAGTACATGTGTTATGTCAAGGGCAAATTTTTCTCTATTTATTGTGTTGTTGTAAAACAAAAGGGCTCTTAATGATAATTAATATTTTATTTAAATCAAATATTCATAACTTTGGCATATATCATATGATAAAGATAGTCTAACATAGAAGTAATTGACTAGTCAGAAATCTAAGACAAGCAAAAATATTTAGTGCCACTTTACTAACTTTGTGCCCTACTCCCTTCGCTCTGTATTGTCAGTTGGTTTTTAACTAGCTTTACCCCTGTCAGGCTTAGCACTTTAGTCAGGGAGTCAGGCATAGTAATACCTGCAGCAGTAATTTCCTACCTGTTCAACTGAAGTCTGGCCACATAATTCTTCTCATCAAATGTGAATTCTATCTCTATATTATCTAGATGAGCCTGAAAAATCAAAATGTCATGGTACCACTATTACATGAGTTGAAGGGGACGATGTCTCTAGGACTCATTCAGTAGCTGAAAATTGATCTTTTCAAGGCTATAAAAACTTATGAATATTTATTTTCATTGCAGCTTAGAATGAATACAGGAGAATGTGTACCAACCGCAGAAATAATATTGTATGACACAAACTTTCTAAAATACACGTATGTTGTCCCAATCTACTATTGTTGTAGCTCTAGCTACATAGTTTTTGGTGCCGTGTATCAACTGATCAAAGTAGAGTGTACATTATAACTTCAGCCGGTTTTACAAGGTGTCTTTTCAGTTGATACAAGACCCCATTCAGTATTACACAACTCACAAGTGCTGCAGTATACTTTTCCAATCACATAAACACACAGGTAAAGTGACAAGCTAGTGATAATATGGCTTACAATATGAATTTCATTCCAAAGAGCTGATGAGCTGAAGCCACACAGAAATATGAAAATTGTAGTAATATGAGAAGAGGATGGGAGATTAGATAGCCAAAGCATTACATGTAAATAAACACTGACATAATTGGATCTACATAATACGCAGTCGAGGATAGTTTGCACATTCCGGAATATTCTCTAGATGACAGAAAGAGTATAAACATCGTCCGATTGTCGCATTGGCTATCTTAAGACTTCTATAGACATTTTCTAGAACACCAGAAGTGTGGTCATCAGAAGAGCACTCTTCGCAAAAAATTAACCAATCAGATCAGAGTGATGCAAAATAGCATCTGCTGATGACATGGACACCTGTATTAGTCAACTTAGCCACCATTGTATTAGGATTCAAGTGTCGACTAATCATAATTCTCTAACTACAATACTTTTAAGGACTTCTACTAAAATATTGCTTTGACAACAAATATTTTTCAGCAAACTTAACAATACGTATCAATGTAGTGGTCAAGAAATAAATGTTGTAGTGACAAATGCTAACCTGAGCACTTTGATCAATGACAATCTCCGAGAAACAAAACTCACTGATAGGACCAACAGAAGGTTGATGCAAGTGCTGAAGATACTGAACTCTTACAAGACCCTGGTCAAGAAGTACCGGTCAATGAATACCAGTCAAGAAGTACCAGTCTAGAAGTAGCAGTTAAGAATTACCGGTCAATAAGTATCGGTCAAGAAGTAACGGTCAAGAAGTACCGGTCAAGAAGTATCGATCAAGAAGTACCGGTCAAGAAGTAGGCTACCGGCCAAGAAGTACCGGTCAAGAAGTACTGGTCAAAAAGTACCGATCAAGAAGTAACAGTCAAGAAGTACCGAACACGAAGTACCGGTCAAGAAGTACCAATCAAGAAGTACCGGTCAATAAGTAACGATCAAAAAGTACCGGTCAAGAAGTACCAGTCAAGCAGTACCGATCAAATAAAACATCATTACACAGGCTCATTGAAATACAGCGACACATATATTTTATGTAAACACTAAAGGTTGGAATACATGAAGTTTCATAAGGTTTTACAATCCATGTTTACCTCAGCAAGTATTCGAAAAATCCTTTTGTTTAAATATGAGACTAAACTTTATTCTCTTAATGTTGAAAGTGACAACGGCCAACTCCATATAACAAACTGAAGTAAGTTATAATCTCAGAGGTCAGCAACTCCTTATGTAACAATATTGACAGCATTTGATTAAGTGAATTGTTGGACAGGTTATTTTTCACTATTGCCAAGATAATTGTGGCAATTGTCAAACAGAAGACAGAAATGTTGACAGGCCAATTTTAGACATAACATATGGCATGATATAATGATGTTGGCATGCATAACATAATAAATCAGGACTCGTAGTATGTAAAAAGTGTTGTAAGTATGTAAATCAAATAAAAATGTGTCTGAATCGAACTTTGGGGATTGAATTGTGTAAAAGTAAAATTCATTTGCTGAGTTTATAAGTACAGCCGACCTTTACTGCGAGGGGCTCAATATGCAAATTTTCCAAGATGCAATGCAAACTCCTAGTGAGTATTTGACTTTAAACCTAAACTAATTTCCAACATACTGCAGTTGAAATTTTTTAAAGCATCAAATTCCGTAAGCAAAACCAACAAAAAAGTAACAACTCATATTCAAACTAAATTGGCTTTAACTACACTTACGTATAGGATAAATTAAAGTAAATTATGCCTTATATCTCTATTACTATATCTCTACTTCTGAACCTCTCCAGGGCCTATGCTTCCATTTGGCTATTCAAGGTGAAGAATTGTTAAAACCTTGTTTTATTAATTATTACTTCATTAGTTTAGTTTCACACGTATAACTTTCTTTTTACATAATTATGTAGGTTGTTTGCATACAGTCCTTGCATCAAGTGCATACTACGTGGCAGATTATTTTGCACCATATTTAGCATCTTTACTCACAACAAGAAATTAATTATAGCTGAATACATAATATTTTTGCCTCAAATAGCCCCACTTTTCCCTATATAGATTGTTTTAGTAATATTTTAGTGTCTATTGATAGGATTTATCAGTGTTATTATTTATCAGTGTTATTAATAGGAATAATAGTGTTATCATAGAATTTTGAGCATTGGAGCAAAGAGAGCACTATAAGAACACAAACTGCAAAGTATCCAGAGGTTTAATGGTAATAATTAATGTGTATAGAATAAGGATGAAAAGTGGAGGGTTCTTTGCTTACCTGTGAAGTTTTGTCAAGTGTTATGGGAGGCTGAATTGTTCCATTCAGGAGTAACACAGGAAACACCAGAGACTGCATTGGACTGAGGGCAGAGGTCAATGAAGGTCTGGGTAGACATTCAGCTGAAGACAATTCTGCAAAATCAGACTGACTAAAATTCTGCAGCAGTCTCACTCAAAGATGCAGCGAATTCCACGAGCCAGCGAGTTGCTCATGTGCTCTACAGTGATCTCTACAGTGACTTCTAGAGTTACCTCTAGAGTGACCTCTGGAGTGATTTTTACACTGACTTCCTACTGACATCTACACTGACATCTACACTGACTTTTACAGTAACCTCTACAGTGACCTCTACTGAATTTCACAGTGACTTATACACTGACCTCCACACTGACCTCAACAGTGACTTCTAGAGCTACCTCGAGTGACCTCTACAGTGACATCTGGAGTGACCTATAGAGTGACCTATAGAGTGAACTCTAGAGTGATCTCTACACTGACCTCTATGCTGACCTTTACACTGACCTCTACAGTAACTTCTATAGATACCTCTACAGTGACCTTTACAGTGACTTCTAAACATACCTCTACACTGACCTCTACTGGCAGTGACTTCTACAGTTATCTCTTAAAGACCTCTACTTCTCCTCTACCTTTAATTTTGAACTTTTGCTTTTTCATTGAGTTAGTTTGCATCTACTGAGTAGCACCTGCTCAGTAGAGTTCACCGTGCTGCACAGACACCGATGTGATTAGCAGCAGCAGAGGCATTATTTAGAGCAGACGCCATCTAGTATACACGTAACTTCATGATGGATTGAGTAAATAAACATACTGGAAATTCAATAAGAAATTTTTCGTTGATTTGGCCAATACAAATAAATGCAATTAATTTTAAATTACACAAGTTATACCGATCATATTAGTGGGCCTTCACCTAAAGTAATAGAAACACAGAAAACAGATATGGTAATGGAGTCACTGGTAATAGAACCACCTCCCTTAGTGTATAAACGCATGCTAAAAGGGAACTCATTAAACTTTTGTCAACATAAAGTGCATTGAAATAAGAGATATGGTGACCTAGTAAGTATATAAAATACATAAGTTTTAATATTTCATGTGCTGGTATGCAATAACACTTTTACAGCAGATATATTACCTGAAGCTCCTGATCAACTCCACAATCTTATTACTATAGATTTTAAATGCAGTTTAAAAACTATATTTTCTCTGAAATATTTTAAACAGTTATAGAAAACGTAGAAAGTCAAATCATAGAGCAAAGTTCTAATTAACTCTACCCTTACAATGAAAGGCTACTGCATGAAAACAAGCCCATCATAGTATGAAATTGAATTCTACCTTAGCAAAAACAATTTACAAATCCTTAAATATTTCACCTGCATTTGATGAGTACGAGGCTTTTTGTATTTTTGTAAAAACATATGAAAATATTTGTTAAATTTTATGACCTGTATGTTTGTAACTGTTTGCCAAAACTTCTTAGAAAGTTGAAAAGCATGCAAACAGAGATATTGCGATGAAATGAGAAAGGTGGTATGTATAAATATGGATGAAGTCCAGTTGATGGATCTTACTTACAATCCAGCTGATGGATTGGGCCATAGATATTATGCTATGTTTATAATGCAAACCTCTGTTCAATAAGCATAATTTGTGATGCTTTCAGTTGACTATTTAGACAATAGACAATAACGCGCTTGTCAAAAATACTTGGAGACATTTTCCACCAAAGTAGAACTCTATAAAAATAATCGAAAACTATCTTTATGGCAATTGTAACTTTAAACAGAAAGAAACCAGCTTTTCTGAGTATATTCTACATTTACCATTTTTGACCAGAATAATAAGAATAAAAAGCTTCCTTTGATCAGTTCAATCAAATATATTCTTCAATGCTCAGCTCTGACAAAAGGACGGATTACTAACCGACAGCAAGTCAGGGCACGCACGCTCCGAGCAACTCATTAAGCGGTTATCAAGGGCACTTGACATACCGAAGGGCTGTCTAGGAGACATTCAAGTGGAATAAGCATCATCAACATGTTTTATACTTGATATTTGTTTACTTAAGAGCTGAAAGAAAGGTAATTCATAGATGCCTTCAGCAGCGGCGAGCTCTCCCACGAGTGTAGGTTGTAAAGTGTGTGAGCATTAGAGATGTTAAACCGAGTATGTTTATAGACGCGCTATTGAAAATCCACCGAGCGATTAGTTAAAAAACTTTGCCAGGGCCGCTGGTCTGACGAAGAAAATGGGGTACTTCTTCCCTAGCCTTTTCTTTTTTAAAACTACATATTTTACATTTCGACTGGCTAGAGTTTGTATGTATAAGTTTTTATTGGCCTTAGTAATAATCAACAAAATGATGTTTTTCAATACTTGTCAAAAGAAAAAAAAATCAAAAGACAAAAATTTAAAATTTTAATAACTATCACATACTACAAAGCAGTAGGCCTACAGTTAATTAAATATCAATTAAATAATATACAATGTACGCTGGCTATAATTTAACAGTTAAATAATAACTTTTAAACTTTGAACTCAATATTAAAACTTTCAGCATATGACAGTAGCCAAACGTCGAGAAACATTTAAACTTGCAGCTGCGCACAACCATTTTTTGCATACACCGCTACTTTCCTGTGTGGGTAGTGCACTAGCAGGACTTCGGACTTCTTTTACCTTTATTAGGCAGAAGACCTTTTTGGGAGAAGGAGGATTGCTAGAAGCTACCAGAGGCAATGGAGGTTCAAACTTTACAGTTCAAGAGTTCAAACCTTCATTTTTCTAAAAACTTCGACGATAAGCTTATGAACAGAAGATCACACTAGATTTACAACTCTGTAATCAAAAGGTTGTTACTGAATTTGAATTAGAAATAAAACTAGTAACTAGGAAGGCATATCAAGTATTTTAAAGGAGGAGTGACCACGGCTTCTTCAAGCTTGAATTTATGCTCAAATCGATTACAGATTTGATTTCTCTGGTCTATCTTTTACATGATGAGAGGTTGAAAGGCTGTTGACTACACATTTTAATTGCGGAATACATAATACTTCATCTATTTACCTACCTGTATGAATATTTAAAAATTAGCTGTTTCATATTTCTAGAGCAGCAAAAATGCCAGATTTTGCAGCTGCTGTTTTGCAATATTTAAACAAATTTGTAGAAAATCAAACAAAATAATTAATACTAGAATTATCTGATGTTTAAGCAAATGAAATAGTAAATTTATACTTTGGCTGATATGGATAGACAGCAGGCAATAGATACAAGTTCCTCAGCAATGCATAAACAAAGAATTACGTAGAATCCTAAGCCCAGTTCCAATTTACACAGTAAGCACCTGGGGTGGGCAGGATCGCATGGCTATCGATGATGAAGTCGGAGCCTACATGCCGAGTGCCACCGGTAGTTGCTGGCGGTCAACGCAAGAGTTCAGCACTGTTCAACTTTCGCAAGGCTCTGCGAGTGAAACCTTTCCGAAATGCACGGCACAGGCGAAGGTCAGCATTTTCGAACAGCATGGCGAGCAGCCATCTTTATGCCATCGTTAGCGACGCGGTTTTATGTGAACATAAGCCGCTGAATCTATAGCGTCGGGAGTGTTTTACCTACGTTATGCATAAGTATGTTGAGCAATTACAGATTATTTTGTGAGGAAATTACTTTGTGTTAGAGTATAAGTACAAGTTATCAGCCAATAACCATTTTCATGAAATGTGTGGACTTCGCTGACATCATCTACGTATCTTAAAACAGGAGTTTAATGCAAAGTATTTATATTCAATCCCTTCTACATCTAAAATGTTTGTTGTTAGTGCCGCTAGGAGGTACAGTAGTGCCTTTTTGTCAGTAATACAGGAGATTAATTGTGGTCACCAAATCTATAGGTACTGATAAAGAATAGTGAGAATATTCTCTCACCCACAAGAGGCAGGCAGCTGCTTCTTTAAACAATAGAGGTTTAGCTTGTTTGAACAGTATTACTAACGACATTTATTCAAATGAAAGAACAAACACATTCTTCAGAGTAAAATCAGGTTGATAAAGTTTAAATTTGCTCGAAATTTTAATCCTTGAATGTGTTACTGGTATGCAGAACAGCAGATCAACAACTCCTGCTTTGCTATATATAAGTATATCTTTTTTTTCCAAAACGCATAACGTATTTAATTTCGATATCTCAGTACCATTGTATTCAAAATTTTGATGAATAGCTTCTGCTGCAACAGTAACCTTTTTATACACACTTCTATGTATTATTTGTTATTATTAATTCAACATATTCATTATTTTATTTTGTTTTATCAGTTTGTTTTAATTGTATCAATATAAAATCACTTTTCATTGTAATCATTGTAATGAAACAGACTTTATCTAGCCTTTACTTACTAATTATTTCACATTTAAACACCTTTACAGTTGTTTTAGGTTTACTCTTAATTTATTTGAGCTGCATAAAATTTTTTTCTCATGATAGGAAGTTTAGAAGTTCTGATAATAAATGTTGTATATGTTAAATAAAAACTAACTTTTTGTGCAAAGACTCTTTTATTACTTGGGCTACGCCGAGCATTCCCCTAGTCTATCTATCTAAACATGCAATAATAATTTTAGTAAAAATCCACTGTGCTTGCAAGTTTTCAAGTGATGATATTAAACAACGCCGTTTACTAAATGAATATTTAAACCTATCACAATAATTTCCAAGCTGCCAAAATGTATAAATCTCTAAGTTTTGAGTCAACCTAACCCAGCGGAAACAGCAATAATTGAGTGCAAGCTGCTTCAGCCAGAATTCCAGTCACACAGACTTGAGGAAAAAGACTGTCTTATAATTAGGAAGCAAATCAAAGAGTGAAAAAACAAAGTTTGGTGTAATAGTATTGTCACGCTGCATCTCATTCTATCACATGATATGCTCTTGCTGCACTTCTTGCCAACTCTATGCCATTAGAGCTGGGCGGAACATATGAAGAGAGAACTGCGGGAGGTGACCACCAGAGGTCCGCTGAACTGTGTTTGACTTTACTATGGACTCCAACAAAAACAACACCAAACTTAGAAGAATCAATCTGTCTATTCTCACTCTCTACCACACAGGATCTGGTAGCGAATGCACAAGAGAGATTAAAGAAGGTAGAGATTAGTGTACAAACCTCCTGGACGGTCTTGCTGTGTGCTAGCTATACCATTAGTTGCCATGGCAACTAGCAATGTTAATCCGTGGTAAGTGTTTAAGAACATAGTACTTGTTATGTCGGCACTTGGCCTTCAGTCTCCATTCTGAGCCATCTAATGAGAAACAACAAATATTTCAAGCTTGGCCATCTTTATTAACTAGCTTTTTTACCGTGAAGACCACATGTGTTATAGCCACAGCTGAAGCTCTGACCACATCTGAAAGCCTCCAAAAGAAGAGTGCTGATGCACTTTTTAACTTTTTTGGATTTATCAGAAAGCTAAGCGCCTTTGAAATGTGAGAAAGGAGATAGTTTGAATGTTTTCATGGATAAATAGCTTTGAGCTTGTGGCAGTACTCATCTGCAAGCAGTTAACAGCTCCCACCATGAAGGCTTGCTTTCCTAACGGCCCTAATAACCTTATTCAGTGACAGGCAGATGATCTATATGCTCAAGCTTGTTTTGAACAAATTGTTCAAATGATGTAGAATTTTACATCATCACTCTTGATATGATATAGATAGTTGTCATCTTGACAGATCATAGTAACCCCAAACCATAGCTGTACACATACATACTACAAGTGCAAATTCAAGGCTAACTTAGGTTGAAAACTAAAACAGTTTAAAATCACTCTTTAGCAGTTTGTGAAACTAATGTATGATTTACAATTTCCATGTACTTACCCTCAGTAGCGTGATCATAGCTTGACACTCCGGCATCTGTTGACAGGTGTCTCTCTATGCATTAATCCATGTAAATCCTACTCATCAACTAGGGCCATAATACTAGTTTAACTTCACAATCTAACTAAGTGGTTCTCATTATTTCAATAGGCTGTTTACTTTGAACTTCATATCTCCTAGTCAAGCACGAGAGCATTGCCGATCTCATTGTAATACTTTACAATGATGAAGCTCCGCCCACAAGTTTATGAAATAGCTCGACTGTGTCAAGAGCCAATAGATTAATAGAATTTAAAGCCATGTGGAGACATAGTACAATTGATATTTGTATCGGCGATCTAATGAACCATCCACTAGCATCAATAACTAGTGAAAACTTTTAGATAGCCTTTCTAAAGGGTTGCGTGTCTGATAGCGGTTAACAAGTCATCTCTCTGTTCACACCTCACTGGACCTTCAGCCACAAGAGAAATACAAATTACAAGCAGATCAAAACTTTCAGATTATTCTGAAAATTCTCATATAGGTTGTTTCTGTCTAGTAATCTGTACATTCATCGTCCACAATGGCTATACAATCACTCGCCACGCATTTACTTTGCTGTTGTGTTTATCGAGAATGAGCGCTGAAGCAGATGTAACTAGAAACTTGCTCAAGCACGCTATTCATACAACACTAGTATGTATTCCACAAAACCTCTCTAAATTGAGAAATGCTCATAAGGTGGAAAGCTCATAGCTCACTGATCAGCTTGCTCCTTAGGAACAGAAAATCAAAGTGGATTGAGTTGATTCTTACTAGCACACACCTATATTTTTAACAAGAGATTTGTTAAAACAAACAAAAAAAATTTGAAAATATGTTTACTGTTCAACTAAATTAACCACTATGTTTATCAACTACAGTTGACTGTGGAAATTTAGAACAAATTGTATGTTAATTGTTATATGTTAATTGTTCAGAATATAACATAGATATGTTAAAGATTCACATATAAAAATGTTAAAAATTTTGTAATTAAATAACGGCAACTCAAAAACTTGTATCAAATACATAATAAACGTTGTATTGAACAACCACTTGTGAAGATTGGATGATGTTCCCTGCTACCTGATTTTACAATAGATTGAAACACTAAACAGATGAGTTTTCTACATGAAAAAACTTCAAGGTTCCCTTTGAGATATAAAATACACTAGCTCTATTATCCATCATAATGTAGCAAAATAGCTATGCAATTTTAATGGCTGCCTACATTAAATTGAGGAAAATGTGCAAAATATCGAAGATTATTAAAAGTAGATGGCGGTTTTGGAGTTTAAAAAGAAGACATATTGCTAATTGACTGTAGCAGTGTTGCCTTGAAGAGCAAAAAGAAGACAATAACCAAGAGTACTGGTATTTGAATGTAAATAAAATATATAGAGATGACAACTCCCAATTATTCATAATTACATTCGAAGATCAGAGGATGGTTTCAGCTAACTGAATACGGCCTATACCGTATTTTACAATAAATTGAAACACCAAACAGACGACTTTTACAAACCTTTTGCATGACGAAACTCCAAAGGATTTCGTCAAGCAAGAGGTTTGTCCAAACTTTGCTTATCCGCGCAACATTCTTCAAGATAATGTTTTATCGTTAAATTTAAACAATCGTTGCTTGAAAAGCGCTTAAAAAGCTAGTAACTACTAAACACGCATGTGCCTTCTCTCAGTCACTTTTTTTACCAGTATTATATTTCTGTTCATAAAAGGTCATTAGTTGCTGTACATTAGATGTTATTTAATGGAATAACAGAAGTACGACAATATAATATAAGAAGTTGACGTTGGATAGCATATTAACTGCATATAAAATAGTATCAATACAAAATTTCACTTTGGCAAATCATGTGTCTAAAATGTTACACAGAACTAAGCTAATGGAGCTCACTCATTCTTATGTTATCTTGCACACGATCAGCAGTAAATAACACTAACACATTATGACCGTTAAGAGTCAAACATCAATAATTTGAAAACATGAAAACCCAACTGAAACTTCATTGTATGTCAAGCTACTATCAACACATGTAGCCGTGACTTAGCATTGGCAAATCTGAAACAGTCAAACCTTCTCTTATTATTGCTTTCACATGCAATGTAATGTGTGAAGCAAATCTTAGAAAGCTTGGAACATACTGGCCTCTGAATAACTATCAATTTATTTTCTGATAGCAATATTAAGAACACTTTGTCTCAGCCTGGTGCCACCATTTCCAACATTTGTCTCTCCTCATGCATGTGCCACATGTTTAAATTACTCCAAACTTTTTCCTTTAACTTCTCATCAATGTTTACAACTTTCTTATTCTAGTGGTACACCTATATATGACTTAGTCATATCTAGTCACCTAAAGTGCCCAAACCCATTAGAGTCTGCTGATTCTGTCAACTCTGCTTTCTTATTTGTCACTGTTTTCACTGCATGTAACATAACTGGTCCCACAACAATCTTACAGACCTACCATTCACTCTCATCATTCAATATACCAGTTGCACTTTTTAAGCTGATGTCATATTGAAATCTTTAGATATATAAGCTACCTAAATAAAGAGATTTTTGACATTGAATTTTAGCACTCATCTATGTTACCAAAGGATTTAAAACAATGTGAGAACATTGAAAATTTTATTAATTAACCAACATAAATATGAAAATGCTTAACGATCATAATAGTTTATAATAATCATGATAGGCTATATATAACCAACATATTTAATTATATATCATTCTACATGCAGATTGAAAAAAAAGAATCTTGAGTATACACAATTTTAAATTTGAACCAAGCTACAGACCGCAATATAAAGTATACACAGCATGAATATTCCTACACACAATAACAGTGTAGCTGAAACAACTAAAACAAGGTGATCCGTGACAAGATTTGCAAATGAAAAATGCTCCATGCTCACCTAGCTATGAGAGGTCACTAAAAGGTCACTGAATGAACTGGAGTAAACAGGTCTTTAACTATCTAAAGTTCTAAACTAAAACATGTTCAGTCAGTTTGTCAGCAACTTTGAAAAACCCATGATGTGCATATTCATGTGCAAATTTTATGTGCAGTCATAAAAAACAGTCTGAAAAGATTTGCTACTGCATACAGTTACATGCGTATTTATATAATTACTGAGCATTATTAATGCATTTTATTTGTTGTTTATTTGTTCATTTACATGTATGTATCAAATTATTCATAATAATATGTTTCAATATACGTACTTGTTTGATGCTCTCCTCTACAACAAAAAAACTGCAGAGAAGTCTACCAATAAGGCAAGAAGCAAAGATATTAAAACCCATCATAGAGTTAGTCATAGGTCCAGATCTTTGTTTCCCTTCATGAATGATGTTTTACAGTTTGTGATTTTATTTGTATACGCTTGTTTCTCTGCTCTGACGCAGTTTTTACAGCTTTATGATGATGGGTAATATTATATTAGGCCTATATGTGATGCATTTTAAAAGATATTGTTATCACAAGTTAGATCTTTTCACTAGTCATAATCATTAGTTAAGTGAGCCAGAAAATTAGTTAGTCTGATACTCGACTAAACCCAGATGTCTATACAGTCAATACAGCAATATGTCTAGTGCTTTGGTTTCAGTTACTCATGCAATACAATGCTTTGCTGTAGACAAAAGTACAGATTTAATTATCCCCGTTCTTGCACAAATTTTATAAAAAAAGGTTTCGTTTTATAAATTTGAAAACAAAAGAGCAAGCATAAACCTACACTAACAATTAACTTAGTCATAATAATAGTGAGTCTATGATCACCACAGAAGCAATCTCCTGTCTTTGTGAACTGTACTGGAAATTTAGCAAAATTGACAAGGTGTTCTCTTTTCAACTCGTTGCTCGTATAATTTAGCTCTCTTGCGCTTGAGGTAATAAACTTGCTGCTTCTAATAAAATAGATTGTATAGAGTATCCAAACCTTTTCATTTATTCTTCCTGAAAACAAAATAATATTGAAGATATGGTATGCAACTGAAATATTGAATGGCATTATGACAGGAGTGAACACATTTATGTACATTCCTTGATAAACTTAGGATAATATGTAATTTGCCCTATTTGGGGATTATCTCATCATTCCTTAGATTATGCACGAAATGTATTGTGCAGGGCAATAGATGCTTAATACATTTTAACACACGTTCTTTCTCGCAGACCCCTTTATTACATAGCAAATTAGAAGCTGTTAGACGCTCCCTGTCTAATGACAAATTTTAACACGGCTTACACCAAACATTAACACATGTTACCAAATAATATCACGTTATTAAACATTATCATATGTTACCAAACACCATCATATGTTACTAAACATTATCATGTTACTAAACATCATCATATGTTACTAAACATTATCATGTGTTACCAAACATCATATGTTACTAAACATTATCATATGTTACCAAACATCATCATATGTTACTAAACATTATCATATGTTTTTTTTTCTAAACATCATCATATGTTACCAAACATCATATGTTACTAAACATTATCATATGTTACCAAACATCATCATATGTTACTAAACATTATCACATGTTACTAAACATTATCATATGTTACCAAATATTATCATATGTTACTTAACATTATTAATATGTTACTAAACATTATCATATGTTACCAAATATTATCATATGTTACCGAACATTATAAAAAGCAGTTTATGATTAACACAGCTAATATAGCAGAGAGCATTTTTCTAACCTCATATGGAGCTAGCATTTCAGTGCTAAGAAATAATACAGAATTAGTCTATATTATATCACAGATAATCTAGTTAATATTAAAAAACTCAAACCTTTTTACATATCAACTGCAGAAGCTGCTGTTAACACAATAAATCTGTTTCTTTGACAAATAACCATTTTCTTGCTATGGAAGACAAACAAAATGGTTTTTACAGGAGCTCCAAAATCTGACCAAAGTTGGCCAAAGTTACCAATAATTATTTTCATTCCTTAATAACATTTGCCATTTAATAGACAAACAAGGTTAAATAAAATACATTATTTCATTATAAATTTATACATTGTTTACGCATTACTGATTAGTGATTAATAAGCACACTTGGAAAATCCACTTTAAATCTAATACGATCCACAAAAGTTACTATGTTCTCTCTGACTCGTCAACCATATGAACCGTTTTATGTACACGCAGAGCATTCCAGTGGGTCGTACATGACAAACCTGTGACTGGGATACTTTCATCTTACAGTTTACAAATACGTAGAACATCAGTCCCTGGAGAGTTGAGTGGTCAGTCAGACACTCTGTGATTATGGCATATTATGCGAATTCACAGGTCAATCTGGTTGTTAGACAGTAAATGCTACTGTTACTGTCGGTTCTGAAAAGCTTCCAGTTTCATACAACAGCTTACTAGAGCTCAAGATTGAGGATGAAAACTTAGAGCACCTACATTATCAGTTTATATAATTTCAAATAACATGACTTATTGCTTGTGCTACCAGATTCAACAAGAAAAGTAATGGAAAGAAAGATATAATTAATAAGAAATATCCTTACCTCCTCTTTAGGTTGAACAATCAGAAAGTAGAAGAAGCATCAAGTTTTATCAGTTGATGAATTTAGCAGCTTTTCACAATGAAATGCTATGCAAGATACAAAAGCATCACGGTATGAATAACGTGAAGTGCCACGCTAGGAGATTAAAAATACAATAAACAACTCTTGTCAGACAGCTGTTTACCACTGATGCCCAATTGCAATGACTTAACAATCACATTATATTACACCACTAGAATATGGTCTCTCATTGTATGCTGAATAAAGTTTTAGTGTCACAACTATGCTGACTGTATCATGTAGAATATAATTTTTTATAAAATGTTTTGTAATTTTTATAATTAAAACATTTTGTGGAGTATAAACAAAATGATATGTACTAATAACAATAATACTTATGTAAAACACTGCAAATATTAGTAGGTGATTTTTAGGATACTCTCTATATTAGCAGAAGAGTGAAGCTAATATATATAATGTTCTACTATGCTGATGTACTATTATGCATGCACATAATAATACATCTCTTTTTATTTAGAGTGATACACACCATGTCCCATCGAGTTTTTAACTCTCACCATGACAGCTAGATGTGCAGGTACCATTTAGCTGTTTCGCTCCATAACTATAACTCAATCTAGGAAAACAACAAAATTCCAGCTTGCTGAACAAAACATCACACTACCTATAAACAGATAATTTTAACAAATTTTGTTTTACTACAGCATTAAATGCAACAGAAGAGCATTTTCGTACCTCGCACGGCAATGCCACTCATTTGTAGAGCATGCGTGTTGAAGATACTCAAGAATGTTTTGGCATCTGACTGGCTAACATGGTGGTTGCCCTTATCAAGAGCGATAGTGTTCTATCAGCCACAGAAAACCATTTGTTATTTACTGCTAAATGATTTGGAACTACTAGTAATACACGGAGTATAACTGTGTACTAGTTCCATTATGTACCTTTACACTACCTACACGCTTTACCTTTTGTTATTTTAGCTGTATCTGTAGTAGTGACACTGTTACTAGCAGGAGAGCATCTTTCATTTACATATCACAGTAAAATAGTGTTTGAAATTTTCGTAAAATTTATTATTCATGTTTATAGCTATTTTGGAATTTAGTAAACCTAACACTCTTTGGTATTCATAGACCTGCATTACCTTTTCATACATTAGTTCAACTCACTTGATATTTCCTGATTTCTGTCTTCTCATTTTAGTTTTAGCATGTAATGAAAAAAATCAGTTTGTTGATGATTATCAGTGCCAATACAAAGTTATACATACATCAGCAAATGAAAGACTTTTATCTACTATCTTAATCAAAAGTACAACAATCTCTCAGAAAGTATAGATTAAATATAGCTCTATGATGGACCATTAACTGAGAACTGCCGTGTTGTTGTAAAAAACGGACGTAATGACATTAGAAAATCACTTCTATCATGCTTTAATCTAACAAATTCACATATAAATATACTCAACTGAACATAATCAAAATATAAAACAACTTCTAATTGCATTGAAGACAGCGAACTAGTTAAGCCGATGCTTAGAATATATGACAAAATAAATTATCGTGAGAGTCGTGTTCTCTGCTGCGTATGGCCATCTCATCACTGATCAGCTTAAGTTACATCTGCTCTATAGAAGTAGGTAAGTAAAAGATCATTGCCTAATGACTAACAACTATGTTGTCAGACTTCAGTTCACTCTCCTTTTGTCATAGCTTCGTGAACTATTTCAAGATTTTATCACAACCGACTGTATTGAACCATCTAATCAAAATACCCGACCGCTGCCACCAACCATCCAATCACTATCTGACTTAATAGCTTCATTCTCTGGGCCAATGAGTGAAACACCTTGCCTGGGTGGGTCCCTCAGATATCTACAAAGTAAACTTTGCATGGAAGATCAAAGCGTAAACCGAAAGCCACAAGCGAAGGTTTAAACACCTTGTTATCAGTCTTTATCTGCTGATTGTGAATCAAACAAAAGTTCTTACCGTACTTGAAGTATTCTCTGAACAACCACCAGAGTTTTCTATTCTTTATAAAAAGCACGATAAATCTATAAACCCCATCTTATACAAAGTAATAAATAAATAGACATCCATAAATAATGCTCGAAGGGTGACCAATTAGTAATTTAGTGTCAATGTTTACTAACAGGTCGGTGCAAACTCCTTCATGATGACAACTTATTACGATCAAAAACATGCGGAATTCAAATGTAATTTTATCAAGCACTAGTACCCTGACAGTTCAGTAAAACTGCACTAGTACCCTGACAGTCCGGTGAGAGTGTGTCATGTGAGAGACTGTCGTGTGTAACAACTCTCTGCACAATCATTCCAACGTGCAGCAAGGTGGTGGAGTGGTGCAGATGCTAGTGTGTCTCGTTGCTAAGACAAATGTCCAAGTTCAATTCCTGTGTAATGCAATATTTTCCGCCACATCCAACCATGGTGTTATTATAATAGATTCAATGCTCCTCCACCAAAGTTGATTGTAAAAATATACTCTCTAGATAAACAAGCATCCAGCACCACATGATTTTATACAGCTAGCTGACTGTTGAGCAATGAATGAAACAGCCCACTTTTTACAGGGATTCACAGCTCAAGAGGCTGTAAATCCCTTCAAATATTAACAACTTATTTCGAACTAAGATCAGTAGCCTTTCTCATTGCTGAGGAAACAAACTCATTTGACTTCAACCTGATGAGGTCATCTGAATGTCATACCGGACTTGAAATATAAACAATCCTGCTTGCTGACAGTGTTCATGTCACTTTTACAGATGAACAGGTTTCCTTGTTTTATTTTTCATCTAAAAGGCTGATTAACTTCTCTTGTGATGAAAAAAAGCTTGTTTCCCATGAGACTATTTTCATTATATATTGCTGTCTAAGCAGCATGGCGTATATAGTATTTGATATTGGCTGTTTGGGAGAAAACTTATTGTATATGTTTAGATATGGAGTCCGTCTGCACTACCACATAGTAAAGCGTATTACATTTGGGCATGCCCTCAACTAGGCCCTTTGTTAGTCACATCATGATTTTACAAAAGGATGTGTAGCATACCGACTAAAGTCCTAATTTCATAAATATATGTTATAGATTAGTTATTTACCGTAGTGCAGCAAAAGTTTGACTAACAATTACTTTTCTTTACTACAATTATTTTTGCTGAGCATTCTTTGATTTTAAAACTGGAACAGAAATATATATGAGATATTTATACTAAAAGGAACCCCTGCATTTCCATGACTTTTTTGTTCAAAAAATACTAAATTGGCTAATGCTAACGGCTCTACATCACTTGTTCCTATATATTCCAACACTATTAACTATCCAGTTTATTTCAATTGTTGTTATATCTTTAACCACTCATCTATATGCACACTCGATAGGAAATTCCAACTATTACTGCTCAGCTTGAGAAACATAGTTTGATTCTACAGCCACATCTAGTACACAAGTGTTCATTCTACAGCCACATCTGGTACACAAGTGTTCACTCTACAGCCACACCTGGTATACAAGTATTCATTCTACAGCCACATCTGGTACACAAGTATTCATTCTAAAGCCACATCTGGTACACCAGTATTCATTCTATAGCCACATCTGGTACACAAGTGTTCATTCTACAGCCAAAATTTGGTACACCAGTATTCATTCTACAGCCACATCTGGTACACAAGTGTTCATTCTATAGCCACATCTGGTACACAAGGATTTTTAAGGTATGACAACAAACAAGTATGAATTTGCAAATACTTAATAGAAAGAAAGGTGACTTTGTTTTAATTTTAAATGTTTTTAAAAGATAAATTTCTAATAACTAAACATAACTAAGCCCATTATTCTCTTCATCTGGTTTTCATAGAAACTGATCTGAAATCATTGAACACAGTAAACTGCTAATACTAATCAAGACGGGACAAAGGGCAGAATTTTTCTTAATTGTATGGCACTAAATAGTTATATTGCACCATGTTGCAGTAGCTGCAACATTTCTCTAAACATTCCAAAGAACAGCAGCATTATTTATAATCAGTTTTAATATGTCTAAATAGTACACCAGCAAGGAGTACAATTAGCATTGAAATAATTTAAAGCAATAGAAACCGTCAATTGTTGTACTAGTGTATATAAGCTATTATATAAAGAGCTGTGAAATGTATAGTTGGCAGCTATTGAACAAAACGTAAACAAAGAATTTAAAATTTTTTTTAAATTTAAATCAAAAATGAACGGACGCGGATGCTTATTTAAAATTTTCCAAGCATATTAATTAATTTTACGCAATTTTGAGAGAAATCAACATAAAGCAAGACAGATGTAGACTGTTAGTATTACAACATAAATGAGTTTAGATGACACATAACCCGTTGACAGTCAGAACCAACCTGTCAGCGACTGCTTTGATTTGCTCTACAGTGACAGCTAACAGTCTGTTTCTATGCTGTTGTTTCATCTCATCAGTGACACCACCAAGAAAGTGTCCGAGTCCACGAGAACCTGGAGCCACTGGACTGTCAACCTGCAAACAAGCCTTAAGGTCTGAAAAGAGAAGCAAAAATGATTTATGGATAATCGTCATGACAAAAGTGAGTTTCAAGAACGTATGAGACTTGCTGAGATGAACCTTTTGAAAGGTAGATACAATAGCCTCGTCAACATTCCTCTGATCAAACTCCCCTTTAGATATCCAGTCAGCAGATTTGTTCATTATTTCTATGGTTTTCAATGAATTTGGGTCCCTACAATGGTGAAAGACGAGAGCTCAAGGAAGCTCCACCCTGATACAGCAAATAGGAAGGCAATGTTAGATCGGTATGGAAAAAAAGAACAAGCAATACCCTACTGAATAGTGATAGCATAATGGTCAGTGATATCAACTGCCAGCAAAGGTTACATCCAATGAGGAAATACTCACATCGGATCCTAAAGACATCATCTATCTGCCTATTTGGTACTTAGCCATGTCTCCTCTCTAACATTCCATAAGATAATAAATTAGAGCCATCAACAACAAAGCTTTAATTTGGAATGAGTGAACTCCTGTTTTATGAACAAAACAAAAACATAGATTCCTTGGTTGATGTTAGGACTAACACATAAGAATATTAGTTTATTTATATCGTATCAACATGGATTTACCAAACGAAGCCATGGATCCAACCATCACATACAGAACAATATATGCCAGCCAGTTTACTAAGCACTGTGATACCGTAACACTTAGGAACAATAACCTATGGTACAATCTGCCCGGTTGTATTTACATCTAGGTTGTGGAGCTACATAACACAAACTCACCGGTATGAGTAGAATGACATATGACCAGCTGATCCACCAGTGGCACCGCCCCCATAAGCTCCGCCCTTCTCTCTAATTTCCCTATGTAGGTACTTGTTATTCAACAAAGCAGCCATCACTCTTACTCTAAACAACACAACAGAGCAGCACTGTAGATTCTTTCAAAACCCACCAGGAAATTAAAGGGTAATATACGATAGCTTGTAGCGAATTTGCACTACAAAATCAGCTTACAAACTAAGTTGAAGGATAAGATATGTCAATAGCAATCCTAAAGTACAAAATTCCAATGACGTAATGAGAATGAGGAAAGATTAAAATAAAGATGTCGTGATGCCATCAAACATACGACGGGGAGTAAAATACAAAGGTGAAGCGTATAGGGCTTTCTGTTATATAGAGCCTGTTCTGACAAAGCAGTGTGGTGAGTATGAGATTAGCAACGAGTGTATGTCAGATTATGAGCAGAGGTTTGAAGGAACCACTGTTAGCCTGATACAGTAATTATTTCTATAACGTTGCTGTGAAAGTGCATCTACCATCGTAAATATAAGCCATTTTTATATATGTAGGCTACTTCGAAGTAAAACGCCTATGTTAAAAAGAGAACTACTACTAGCCTGAGACCGTTATTGATTATTGCTACAGCGTTGCTTTCAAAATTTTAACGAAAAAAGTGAAAAGTTTTAGAATTGGACAACGAGAGAATTAACTGTTATCGATATAAATGATTCATTATTAATACGATTTTGTGGACACTTCTCTACTGATCAGGTGATATTATGGGCTCGTAAAGATCAAATAACGTCAAAGTGGTGGTCAAATAGAGGTGATGGTCAATTGGAGGTGGCGTTCAAATAAAGGTGACATTTAATTAGAGGTTTTACGATATGTTAGTATGTAGTTTGTGTATGTCTACGGTATGCTAGTCTCTAGTTTGTAAGTGTCTAAGATATGCTAATCTATAGTTTATATGTGTCTAAGGAATATATATGTTTATAAGGTATGTTAGCCTATATATTGTACATGGCTAAGAAATGTTAGCCTATATATTGTATATGTGTAAGGAATGTTAGTCTATAGTTTGTGTATGGCGAAGGTATCCTAGCCTACAGGGTAGGATTGAGATATGAGCAATAAATGTCAAAGACAGTAACATAAACATTACACAAAGACCACCACCATTGATTTCCGTAGTCATCGCGGATGACGTAAACTCAAGTCAGCATCCCGACAGCTTACTCATACTAAATCAAACAATATCAGAAAGGTAACTTACGCTGCAAAGTCAGGATGCAGGAACCCTACTGTAGGCACAGAGATGGAAGAATAATTAACACTAAAATCCATGGGGAAGTGAGTCTTGCACACCAATGGCCTAGGATCAGCATGCTCTGTGTGTATGTGAGCGGGGGCGCCCTCAACGGTCCCGGGTAATTCGGTAAGGAACTTATGCAGACTGTCTTTTGCTTTATCCATAGTTGCCATCTCGGTATTAAGGGAGCACCTTGGTAAATAAAGGTGAATCAAGCATGATAATTAACCATGAATAAAAGTTTACCTTATTAAAGCTAATAAGAAAGACTTGCCTTGACTCTAATGGGAATACAGTCATACCTCGACATATGAGTGCCTTGACAAACGAGTGCCCCAAAATACGAAAAGTTTGAAATATAAGCAAAATTTTGAGCAAGTTTTTGTCTTGAGATACGAGACAAATTGGAAATAGGAGCATACGAGACACTGCTTATGGAAACAGCATCGCTCTGTATTGCTGGTCTAATCAGTTTGCATTTGTTAAAGGTTTCTGTGTGTGTTAAATCAATAATAGGTCCAAAGCAAGCTAGTCCAATGTAGGATAGTGAGAAGCAATAGCATATGATGTCAATCAATATTAAACAAGATTTAATAGAAAAATATGAGAGTGATGTATAAGTGGCTGACCTGGCCAATATGAGAGGAGCACCTTCACAATATGTACCATCATCAAGCACAAGGATGCTACAATTAGGTATCAAGCTTTCCAAAGAACCAACCATTCTTTTCAAATGGCGCAGTGTTATTTATGGAAAGGTTTCTTATAGTATGGATAAAGGGCAAACAGTTAGCCGGGGATAGCGTGACCGAAACAATCATGACCAGACTTTGTGACGACACTTGTGTGCGTCATTATTTGTTATGTTTTAAAGGGAAAATAAAAGCAAACATAGGTTTCTCTTAAAATGGCAGGCTAAATGTGAAGAGGAAACCAAGGAGAAAAGAGCTGAGCCAAAACAAAAATTAAAAAGATGAAAAGGAAAAAATTATAATCACGCTTACTGCAAAATTATTGTTAAGTGTGCGCATAGGAAGCCATATATATTTACTGTAAAACCTCTATTTGAACGCCATAGCCTTCTATTTTTCAACCCTCCCCCTGTATCGGCGTTTTATTAGAAGTGACATTCAAATAGAGGGTGGCATTGTATTTTTTTTCAAATAGCTCATCAGATTTTTGGAAGGCTAAATCTAACTATTTTACGGGTGAATCGAATGTCGCCTATATTTTGCATTCTTCTTCGGGTAGAGTGATATTAATCCTTTTGTAAGCAATAAATCTTCTAACCTATCTCCAACTTGTCGTAGATCTTGAATAAATATGCATTGGGATGCTGACAAATTTTTTACCAGTTGATGTCTATTGCTTGCAATTAACCTATGATGATCTTATAGCCTGCGTTGCAATTTGCTGGAGCTTTCAATCTTTTATTTCATACTAATGTAAATCTAAAGGCATATTTTTATTTTATAACTATATTTAACAAGTTGCATTAAAACCCATTGCAGTCATTGATATGTTTGCTACAGTTTGCAGCAAAAACTGTCTTTATAAACTGGCTGTTTGCAATAAAACAGGAGTTACGAGTGTCGATCCATTGTAAGCTGAGTTCAGATTACCGCAATCATGCTATCATTTAATATGCTATAAATTTGCAAATTTATAAGTTATACAATAATTATAATTCAAATGCTAGAAAAAAATTCGAAAACCAGTGACATTAACGAACCATATTTATAATACATACAAAACAAAAATTAACACTTTTAAAACAAAATATTTGGATTGTTTGCTAATCCAGTTGCATTCATTTGGAACCCTTTTATCTTCTTCTGGCCGTTTAATACCTTCCAGTGTCTGCTGACCTTAATTTTTCTTCACTCCTGAACTAGTTGATATTAGCATACAAGCTATTTTTTAGCAGAGCAAAACTTATTTGCTAAAATGCCATTTGTAAAATTTTTCACAAAAATAATGATAAACCTTTAGCCGCATGCGCACTAAGCCCAACTTAGTAGAATAATCAAAATAGTAGTATAGATTCTTATAGATAATTGTAAAACGTTTTTCACCATACGTCAAAGTATCAAGACCGCATTAAACAAGGAACTACTACTAACCTGATACAGTTATTAATTATTTTTATTGCGTTGCTTTCAAAGTTTTAAAGAGAAACCCTTAAGCCTTAGAGTTTCGTATCAAGCCTTACGGGCTTCGATACGAACAGCAACCACAAAAGAATTAATTGTTAATTATGTAACCAAAGTCATTGTTAGCACGATGTTGTGGACACTTTTCTACTGATCACTTTCTATTATGAGTTCATAAAGATCAAAGAATGCCAAAGTGGCGGTTAAATAGAGGTGGTGTTCAATTAAAGGTAGCATTAGATAGAGGTTTTATGGTAAAATAAATTTAATTTCTATCCTGGCACCTCCGCAAACACCTCAGTTAGCCGCTACTGTCTGTCTGAAAAGTTAGAACTCCTTACACTACTGCAGGGGCAGATCTAGGAAAAAAGTGTGTGGTCCAAAATTTGTGTAATATATTAAGGGTGGGAGGGAGTGCGTGAGACCACCCCTTTGCCTGGCCCCGCGCTAGCGGAACTTTTTGAAATTTAAGCATCTTAGAATGAAGGAGAGGTGTGTTTGAGCCCAAAAAAGTGTAATCGCTTGTTTGCAGCAAACAGCAAGTTTAGAGGTACAAATTGGCATTAGATATGATTAATTAAATTGGTGTTTTATAAAGTTTATTATACTATGTATATCAAGATTACATGCAAATAGAAAGTTAACAAACAATTGTGCAATAAAATAAAATCAAGCCAAAATCAATCACAAAACCTCAACAGCCATTTGGTTTGGCTTTGCAGAAATATGCCATAATTTCTGCAAACTACCATAAAAAATGTTTTGTAGTATTAGCTACACAACGATGCTCTTATAAGACAGACATGGTAGGGCATACTTTTTGAAATGTTTGTTTTGTTGTTGAAAGAAATGATCCAAAGTTCGTTTTTGGCATTTCTTCTGAGACATTTTGCTTTTAAAATTGCTTGTAGTACTTCTTTCAAAAAAGTTGTAGCTCAATTGGGAATGTCTATTGAGACCACCCTCATTTGTTTATAATCTAAACAAATTCAGGTCAAGGTTATTAAACCATAACTTTCACATACAACTTTTATTGTATTTACTAGGTAAAACAGACACGCTGATTCCGATTTTGTACTCAAAATAAAGATTAGTCCACTAACTTTCAGACTAATGAAGGCTTTTTTACAGCGTTTTAATATCGGTCTCAAAAACAACACGATCGGCACAACAAGCTCCGCCCATAAATACGTGATGTAATCTAGCTTTTTAGGAACAGAAGTTACATAAGGATGTTTATACCGAATTAGAATAATAGAGATGGGTGTTTTGAAATCCATTAATATCTAAATTCAGCCTTAAAAATAATCTCAGTTTTTTCTGAAAGGTAGATAAGCTATTTAACATTGCATATTTAAAAAAGCCCGATAACAACGCTAGCTTGTGATGAAACCACGCTTTTTGAGCTCATTTTTTTCGGTAGTCAGCTTATTTAAACATCATGTAACAAGCTACGAGCAATTTTAAATAGTTTATACACCTTTCATAAAAGACTGAGATTATTTTACAGGCTGGATTTAGATAATAATGGGTTTTAAGACACCCATCTCTATTATTCTAAATCGGACTAAACATTCCTAACTTCCGTTCCTGAAAAAGCTAGGTTTCGTCACATATTTATGGGCAGAGCTTGTAATGCCGATTGTGTTGTTTTCGAAACAGATATTGAAACGCTTTAAAAAAGCCTAAATAACTTTGAAGGTTAGTGGACCAATCTTTATTTTGAGTACAAAATCGGAATCAGGGTGGCTGAATTACCTAGTAAATACGATAAAAGTTGTACGTGACAGTTATGGTTTAAAACGTGATCGTTATAATGAGCCCTACTAGGCCAGTTTTGTTCATTTCCTCCCAATGCAAGTTCTCAGTGGAATGAGATGTACTTCACTCAATTCTTGATGGATTTTAAATCTTTTTTTTGCCATATTTAGGGTGGTGCATTTGCACCATATGCAGGACAGAAGATCCGCCCCTGTACTGTACATGAAAATGTGAGATTTTATTGCAGATCATAATCACTAGATAGGCATGTTACTTTGTGAGCGCATGTGGCAGGTTAGGAGAATCGAAAAAATGTTTTCCATTGTAATATGTTGTTTTAATGTGTTTTTCAGAGGATGAGAACTGTATTGAGGATTAATTTGCATTTAGTTACTTTATGTAGGAATAAATTGCTTTGAGATACAAATAAATTTATATACGAGTCTCGGAAAGCATTTAGCTTATATGTCGAGGTATGACTGGTTGGTTACGAAGTATGTACTATGCATAAGTGAATTACCTTATACAGGACTTATCGAGAACATGCCTAGCTATGTCCTTAAGATATCCAACCACCGGCTGCTGGTTGTCATACTCAGTGAGAGACTTGAGAAAGGATACTTGAGTCATGCCACCCATAACCTATAACAATAACCAACAAGAAATGCACACAAGCCATGCCTGAGTAGTAAGCACACTTGAATGATAAGATAACCCAACAAAGTCTGTCCTGCATAGTGTAGTCATCGCTTACGCTATTAGCTCCTTCCCTCTCTTATTTACTGGGTTTCCATGCTTCGAATGGGTTCGGAGTTTCTTCCACTCCGAATCATAGGAATGGTAAAATCTGAACAAAGTCAACACCATTTTGCTAAATTTGCGCAAAGGCATTCGCAGTGAGACTACTATTCGACATCACGATAACGCTCAATGCAGATGGATTTAAATCGGTACTCAGTGTGGCTCTCCCCAGTAGAGATAAAAACAATTCAGCGCATTTAATCACACTGCCATGTGAATATATTCTAACTATTATTGCCAACGATAGACTGCTCATACGACAATGATGAGGTAATTACCTTTTTATTTTATTACCATATTCATTAAATAACTGAACCTACCATTTGTACAGACTCTCACTGCACTGGTGCCAACCTCTTCCTAGGCTTAACTCCTCTAGCATAGAAAAAGTTTTTTACTAAAAGTGATTGTCGTTCATGCGACCTTTGAATTAATAACTTTATAGCAAGTGGCAACAATTCTGTTACTGTTTTGTAACATACAGGGATATAAATATTATTAATAATAAAGAAAATTCTGATCAGGTCTTCTGGCTGAGTTAGTGCAACAAATGCACGAAACCTAAATTGAAAAGTGGCTGTGACCCAAAAGCGAGTTTACTTTAACTAGTTCTGTTTTGAGGAGTACAACGCTGGTCTTGGAAAAATCGGTAAAGTGCAACTCCGAATCATTAAAACAGCAGTGTTCGAATTCGTCGGCAGAGGGCAACTCCGAATCCACTCAAAGAATGGAAACCCAGTGATAGAGCAACATCTAACATCAGCATCTAACACCATACTTTAGCAGGATATAAAGTGTAGAGGGTAATATAATTGACAGTGAGAAAAACATTTCATTTCACTACGCCAAAATAGAACGACACTCGTCTAAACTAAACTCAAGCCGGGAAAACATCTTCTTAAATGAATTGACAACGAATTGACATGAATTGACAAAGTTGAACACACCTATTAATGAAATGTAGTTGCCAAACAATCCTATCGCGGGAGTTACCTTCCTTGTCAGTTTTGCATACTAACTATGTGTTTATGTCATATTTTAAAATATTTGCAAGTCCCAGATTTATGACATCAAGTCAAATACTAGTGTAGTCAGACCTTGCATGGTAATAATTACAAACACTTTAAAGGTTGATTTGAAACAAAATTCACATTACGGTTATTTGGTGTCATAAGGTTCACCGTGTTTTACTCTGCTTTGTTGCAGGTTCAAAATATGTATAAATGTGATTATAAGCTCTTAAAAGCTCCAAAACGAACAGTTAATCACAGCCATCATCAAAACAACCCTTATTTTAATGACGTATTCAACTCGACTTGATTATTGTTTTGACACGTGATGTTATCACATGAAATAAAAGGCCAATAAAAGGCTTAATATAAAACGCCTTGTAGCACTAGTTTATGACAAACACTTTGGGTTCTACCAAAAGCCCTCACCAAATATACATGCCCGCTATTTTACAGTTTCGGTTAGTTACAGTTAACTTGAACTGAAACGAACATAATTTGATCATGTGACCCATATTTCTCGCCATATGGCGCGAACAATTTCTGGAGCAGTTTTCGACTATCACAGGCGACCAACAAGCTTCTCAAGTTTATCAGAGGATGATATGCACCTCTTTGAGCTAAGGTTAAAAAATTAAACTGATCTTTAGGCTAGGTTTTGAGATATCAGAGCTCAAAATAACAGCTTTACAATGATAATGAAACAAACGCGTAAGAACAATATACATGGTTTTATTGAATGAGTGAAGTTTATTTGTGCAAATATTTCGACAAATGAGGTTACATGAAAGTGTAAACAGAAGCGCATCGTGTTCAACTACGACACATTTGAGCCATTTCGAGAGGGATTCCAACCCATGGCCGTCTTCGTGATGGCTACGATAAACTTCATTTTTGAGGTTTTAAGCGCTTGTAATCACATTTCCACATATTTTGTACATACAACACAGCAGAGTACGACCTGGTGAACTTTTTGATACCAAATAACTGTAATGTAAATTTTGTTTCAAGTCAACCTTTAACATTACAGTTTCTGATAAGCACAATCTACAAACTCTTACAACTGATCAATTGTACAGGTGATACAAATCCTGAATAGTCAGTGTTTAGCTTCATTGAGTCACTACTTGCATGTAATTCAATTCTTTAACTTGAAAGATAGCAGCTAGTAAACAATTCGACAAACTTTACATGTATCACAGACATGCAGATCACAGACATGCAGGCTATGCCCTTTCGATGCCATAGACGCACAAATGCGTTTTCTATGGTCGAGTGCCGTAGACGCATAATTGCGACTTTCCCAGCAATTGCATAGTAACTTCATTTTATTATTCGTTGACAACATAACCCACTGTCTTTAGGACTTTCATGATATTGACAACGCTGGCCGAAGATGTCTCTATAAAATTAGCCTGAAATAACGAAGCAATTTTAAACTTTTGTTTTGAGATTTACTAACCTAAAAGCGAACAATTTTTGTGTAAGTTTTGCTAAGAACCACGCGAGTCAGAAAACAGGTGATTACTCATGACGATGACATAATAGCCAATTCAGATTTAGATTTTTGTGATTATACAGATAATTAAAGTAGGAGCAGTGACTCTGATAGTGGTGAAAGTAATAGTTTTGTTAGAGTAAGGGAATATTGTGGAAGATCGTCTTAGTTTCCTGGCGATCGCTTCACATAGCTTTATCATCGCACAAAGTATAGATACATTGAATTTTTTGCATAGCAGTGTTAGTTAAAATGTTGGCAAAATAAAATATGTTACAAAAATGATCTAGATAGAGTTTGAAATTGAAAAAATATTGTATACATATCATGAAGCAATATCGGCAATTTTCGGTAAAACGGCTGGCACTCGGCCGATAGCTAAATTTGTACATGGATGGCACTGAAAAGGTTAACAACTAGATCATTTGTGCAGCAGACTCCAATATTGCTCCAACATCAGGAAATATTCAGGACATATTGGACATCAATAAGTCAATAGACTTATAGATCTGCTAAGACCCCAATTGGTGTTTCCTGCTATAAACTGTGAGTAACGTACCTCACGAAGTCTATTAACCTCACTGAGGCTGCTGGCTGAGTGAGTCATGGCGTACTGGTGTCCACGATGAGAGATCGAACTAACCATGCTGGCAGCATCCATCTTTAGCAGCATGCTGAGTCTTTCCATGTCCTCCAAGTGTAAACTATAAGAAATTGAGTAGTTGAATTGAGTCATGTGTTCAGTACCAGCGTAATACATACATAGAAGTAGGTGTAATACGTACATGGAAGGTGTAATACGTACATAGAAGTAGGTGTAATACGTACATAGAAGGAGGTGTAATACGTACATGAAAGTACATGTAATACGTACTTGGAAGTAGGTACAATAAGTACATTGAAGTAGGTGTAATACATACATGGAAGTAGGTATAATACGTACATGGATGTAGGTGTAATACTTACATGGAAGTAGGTGTAATACATACATGGAAGTAGGTGTAATACTTACATGGAAGTAGGTGTAATACATACACGGAAGGTGTAATACGTACATGGAATTAGATGTAATATGTAAAAATGGAAGTAGGTGTAATACAAACATGGAAGTAGGTGTAATACGTACATGAAATTAGATGTAATATGTACATGGAAGTAGATGTAATACGTACATGGAAGTAGGTGTAATAAATACATGGAATTAGGTGAAAGAAGATAGAGACATGAGTTGACCTTACTAGTATAACTATAACTAATGTTGAAAAAACTGTGAGTCAAAATAAACGCATTTCTTAGAACTATAAAGAGAGTCTGAAACTACTCTGCTTCTCATCAGCAACTAGATTAATTATTTACCTTTGATTTTCTGCATATTTGATACAACCCTAAACCAACCTGTTAAATATATCAGACCAAAGGTCAAACATAGGTGTGAGGTTATTTTTTAAACAGAAGGAACTGAGATGGAGAGTCTGCTGCACGAGTGAGTGATCTAGGGGTGAGGTAGAGAGGTGATGTGAGATAGACAGGCCTCCGGTATATCTGTCTATCTGCTGACTCTGCTGCTTGTAGTCCATATCACCGGCACCCATACTGCAGAACACATGCTTGCTTTCAGCTTGATGACTTCATTAAACGCTAATGCAAGAAATTATAAGAGATATCTAGGAATATTACCATCAGACATTAGGTAATAAAGTGCCAGAAAAATATTGCAAGGTGACCATTATGCCCAAATATGAATCAAACGAAATTGCTGACGCGGTTCTGAAAGACTTAACGTGGATGTAGACATTTATCTGACTGTTTTATATTACTATATGAGGCAACCTGTCAAACAGCTGGGCAGCGAATGCATAGCAAGTTATTTTCCAAATCGCTAAAATCTCACCTATTTAAGTTACTTTATCAAATGGCGACAAGATCCAGTTCAGTAGTCAAGTTCTTACAAGTGGTTAATGCATGAGGTACAAAGTAAAAGCACAAACAAATCAGATAATGGCTGGTATTTAAAGCAGCAAGAAAATTAATGTTGAGAGGGAAAACAAATAATTGCAATGGAATGTGTCCATAATTTATAATTATAAAAAGAGTCAGCAAGGGTGGTAGAGCGCCCGGCTACGGGCCAAAAATTATGAATTTTTTATTCATTTCAACAATTGAGACTATGAAACAGCTCTAGGCAGTTTTAGCTTTACTATTTATTTTCTTAAAAACTTGTAAAATGAAGGTTTTCGATGTTTAACATGTAGACAATATTTCCAGTTAAAAACAACCAGAATACGGCTTTAAAACTAAGCTCACGAAATACAGAAAGCACCTGATTGTTTTATCAACTGACCTCTTCACCTTCATACACATACTTTTAATTGCTCACCGGGTAGCTAGCGAGCAGAAAAGAGGAATAAATGGCTTTAGGTGAGAAGGCAAGTCCGACATGTCAGTTAAAGAGTGGAAATATACGACTTCATTGGTGGGCTGCTCACTCAGCTGGACAGCCACACCATCTGTAAGGAATAAAACTGATTACTAACTTGTGTCATGTGAAAACAGGTTGCCTGCTGTACAAATACATGAAGAAAGCTAAAGGAAAACAATATTGACATGGAAGGTCTACGTAGTCAACCAAATTATTCAAGAATAACATTTTTTCAGAAAAATTGAATGATTTGTTGCACTTCCACATGAGGTCAGAGACTGCTAACCGTTAATAAATACGAATGAAAATCGATAAGCAAATAGTCAGTTTGTAATCAGGGTTGTCCAGGAATAAACAAAGTTGATCTCCCAATTGAATAAATCTGGAGAGATAAACAAACTAGCCAAGTCTCTAACAACATCATTTGATTCAATTTCATCATAACTCCGGAGAAAACATTAGAATTCGCAAATAAATCTATAATTAAACTGTCATACCTTAAACTAAGCTGATGATGTTCTACATTAAAAACAGCCATGTGTTCATTTCATAACTCTAAACTAAAATATTTTCTGAAAAACAAAAATAAGCATAACTATGCATCTGCGCTGAAACTAGAAAAAAACATGTAATAAATACGCTCTACCCACAAACATCAGACACATTAAGGGCAAACATATGAGCCACCAGCTATTTTCACCTAATGTAGTGTGAGTCAAAGCAGTTCGTGTAGCATTTGGGTCAATGTCAGATATGAGAATAGTCGGGAGACATGCCAAGTCCTCCTCCTTCATCTGATTCTCAGCCAGCTGTTGGCCTATGGATACAAATATTACATACAATTATAAATCTTTACTTCTCTGGACCATAATGCTGAAACATGGCAGTTACATTTCAATAGATTTACAAGAGATGTTAATCTAAATGCAAGTAATCAAGTTGACAGATTTTCTAGTATTGTCGGTTTAATAAATTCCTTGTTGTGTTTACAGCATTGTCTAACAAAAACATCATTTCAGTTATAAAATTGTCAGTTTCAAACAGAATAATCCTAGTGCACAGCCATAACATGGAACAAAGAGGAATCAATGCAACTTGTGATAAGAGACACAACACACACATCATATCATAAGAGACACAACACCATACATCATATCATAAAAGACACAACACCATACATCATATCATAAAAGACACAACACCACACATCATATCATAAGAGACATATCACCATACATCATATCATAAGAGACACAACACCACACATCATATCATAAGAGACATATCACCATACATCATATCATAAGAGACACAACACCACACATCATATCATAAGAAACAGGAAACGACTTATCATGTGAGAAAGTCAACATCAACAAGAAACGACTCATCATAATGTGAAAATACCAATATTCATCACTTCATATTACATGCTATGGCTCATCTCATCATATAAGATGCATATCTGTACAGATTAGTACAAATATATCATTCAGTACAATGTTTACTCTTAACCAGCTATCATCATCGCTTTAAAATCACTCAAATAAAAGCTTATATATTTTCAAGTCAAATGCCTTATTGCGGAGATGGGCACTCGAGTTAACACGCTTTGCGAGGTCTTGAAGCTCATCTCACAAATGAATTGAATCGATTCTCTGGTATCTTTTACTTACTGTAGAATCGACTGTACAGTAAATAGAATTGACTCAGCGCATCCTATCAATAAGAATTGAATCGGCTCTTCATTGTCACCAATTGTCACGAACAAAGAGTCACGAATTGACTCAATTTTTATTTTTAATGAGAGCATGTTAAGCAAAATGTCTTGAGTCAAAATGAATCAATGCTTCCCTTTATTATTACTATCTCTATGATTATTACTGCATTGACAGAAAATCAATCATGGACAGTGATATCCTATGTAACCCAACCTGTTATTTAATGTGCTCCAACGCGAAGATGTCTAAGTGCAGTCTAATGTTGCGGCCACACATGTTTCCACAAGACCTCAATATCACCACGTATAATTTATTGGTCGATAATGTGTACCATGCCCAAATATATTTAGCTCTATGGTTTGCCTGCATGCTGACAATAAGCTTATTCATGCTGTTTTTATTGAGGGAAAAGTAATTCTGTTATGTATATACACGACAGTCATCGAGAAAGGTATGTTTATTTTTATGCTTATATTGTCATGCTTTTATTGTCAATGCTTATATTATCATTTTGCTAAACAAAAACTAACTGGACATTTTTTCTTTACATGTACTCAGAAATCACTGAATAAAATCGCAGTTGTCAATTTTTTATTTCTGGTTTAGGATGGATGAAAAAGAAAACTGTAAACAGCGACCTAAACGTGTTTCTGCTGGTGAAGAATTTCAAAAGTGGACCTAAGATATCCCTGACCACTACATTTTTATATGAGAGAATGTGTGTCTGCATTTTGGCAAATCTGCAAATATGATAGCGTTTTTCTTTTGCAGCCAGTTTCACTAAACTACAAAAATATTAAACATTCCTTTTGTTTGTCAAATGCATTGATTCCGGAGCAGAATTTGTGCTGATTCTAAAAAAACCATAAATTGAAGTTCTATGATAGAAACTCTGTTTTTACAACAAAAGTATTGAGTGTACGTCAGCAAAAAGTTGCCGGTATGATCAAATTCCATTCAAACAAGAAATGAAATCCGTAGTGAAAAAGTTGATCTTTCCTATACAAACAGTCAACAGCTAAGTTAGTGATTGTGGTTTATTGTTATTTTCATATATTGTCATAAGTCTATTTTAGGTAAGAATTGATAGAAATTTATTTTGTCTATTTGAGAGAATTGAATTAATCCGATTCAATGAAGTTAGGATAGCTAAAGAATTGAGAACTAAATTGTGGGGTTTAGCGGCAAACTGTGTATTGAATCGATTCTTGCGTGACCTATGATGCAAAAGTATTGGAAATTGAATTGTGAGTTTTTTTGATGAAAATTTAATTGAATCATTTTCAAAGCCTTATAAACATCTCTGCCTTATTGTACAAAAAATAATAGACAATGCCTAAAAGCAACATGAGCTTTTTATATGCTTACTTAAAATGAGCTAAACAACATAGGTAGTTGTTGCGTATATTTAAAGGAGAATTCAGAGTTGAAGTTATATATTATTATTCTATATGTACAATATTCCACCTGCAGTAATTGTGCATCTAATCGGGTCCCGACTAAACTAATTCTATAGTCTATTTTCTATAGAGCTGATACAATTTATTCTTAGATTAATTCTCAGAAAACACGTCGTGCATCAACACAATTGATTACCTTTTCTAAAAACAGATTCCCTCTCCTCTGTAGTGAGGCTGTCAACCATTCCTTTCAGTTTAATCGACTCCTTAGCTTTTTCTTTCTGCTCATACTCACTATCTGGGCTCATGATAACTGTTGACTGGTGCTTGTTATCCTGAAGAAGTAGTCAGTTGTCAGAACACAACTCAAAATACATTTTAAATAAAATTACTGTTCTAATAACTACTCACATGAGTCATCCTATCAATAATCATTGCTCAACAAAAAGAAAGAGGAGAAAATCCTACAAAATGGGCAAAATTTTAACTCTGACACTTTCAGACAAGATGACAGTCAATATATTGATAAATTAATCTTGTGATACATTGCTTAAGATGAGAATTCACAAAATAAAATTTGAAATTGTTGATAAATTGCCTTTAGGTATTACTCGTATTAACTTTAGGTGGTACAGACGGTTCCCTACTTACGAACATTCGAGTTACGAACAACGGTACATACGAACGCATGTACGTTGTTCGTAACTCGATTCACTTTCGAATTATTTGTTTGAAATTTGTTTGAACTTTACATACGTATTGTAAAGAGATTTGCCGGCCTTTACTTGGCAAGATCTCTACTAATAAATAAAGATAAGAGAGTGCCTGTAATTAATTAAAGTGCTTTTAATTAGCGAAGGAAATTCACCAGCCGAGGAGCATACGGCTATCTGCTCTGCTCAACTAAATGGGCGCACTCATTTATATACAATAATATCAACCGTTCCGGCTAACGGCAAACGGTAAGAACACCGGCTAACAAGGTGAATGAATAGGACCGTTAGCGCGTTGGAATGACAACCATCTAAGTGACGATAAGTGATAATGTTATGACGGTATATCAGATGTAACAATAGCATAACGAGTGAGACAACGATATAATAAACGGACAACACATAGAAAAAATAAGACAACAACGATAAGTGATAGCATAACGATTAAAACAACAATGTAATAGAAAGGACAAGACATACAATAAATAAGAAATGCAGTGTCATGGCCCGGCGTCAACCAAAGTATTATTTCCATTTTATTAAATATTTTTTCTCAGTACAAACCAATACAGGTTAATTATACAAGCCTTAAACATACTTATATAAACCTTCAATATACTTATATAGCCCTTAAACATAAATTATAATACAAAATATAGCACAGAAGCAACTTACGAACAAATTCACCTTACGAACAACCGTCCGGAACGTAACTCGTTCGTAGGTTGGGAACCGTCTGTATTTCTACTCAAAGACTAGAGAGTACAAAAGCCAGTGAATTAATGAGTGACTTGGACTATGAATATTTAGAAAAACGAGTACAGTATATCCCAGCAAATGAGCCGACCCTCGAAAAACAGCACAGACATCAGGGAATTTATAAGAACTCGGATATAAGCTGACCCTATAAATCGTAACACGCCATACATAGTACCTATCAAAGCTGTAACCTATCGCGGCTTAGTGCAAAACGCTTCAGATTGGCGAGTAGTTTTATAATTAGTTTATAATGTCTCCACTTGATCGAAAAGAAACAATCGTTTGCGCTGAGCTAATGGAAACCATGTTTGCATCTCACGCTGACTCTAGTTTCACTTTGCAAAAATACTTTTTTCATTACATTCCATTTATTCTTCACGATGACCAGATACATTACAGCTACGAAGGTTTCACAAATTGTAAATCAATGGAATTCTGATGATCACTATTGGGCAATAGTAGCAGTGACAGTGAGAATTTATTTTTAACAGTAACAATAATGCCGTAAGCTACTAAGCTTCTATAACAGTAGCGGTAACTCATGTGACTCGAAACATGCTCAACTTGTCACTCATAGTAGTATGGAGAGAACAAAAAGTGTCTGAACTCATTCTGCAACATATTTGCAGGTCTTTTTATGGCATCAGATGATGCAAAACTTTATGCTAATTATGTTGGTAAAATGTTATGACAACATATGCTCCAATGTCAAATTTTAAGTTTTACCGAATATTTAATTGTGTCAGTAAAAAATTATTTGATAGCGAAAGAGTTTATGATAGTGGTAACCATGGTAACCATTATTAAACAAGCGGTGTAAGGCATTAGTTTTCTTTAACCTTTTCAAGTCCAATTAAATAACTCTACTGCACACATTCAGGCCTAGTTAATCAATTGCCTGCTCACATATGATAGACTCGGTGTAACTAAATTGCCTTTGTGGTATCTCCTTTTCTATTAATTTTTATCTTAATTCTGTTTTTTATTCAGGCTATGTACAAGCAAAGAAACTTTTTATGAGCAAGATTAAGAAATTCCTTTGAATCGCTAAATGATTCAAAAAGTACTAGCAACTAAAGTACTAGCTACTAAAAGCATGAAAAACCAACACACTTGGCAAACTACAAATTTAAGTTGAAGGCACATTTCTTTATATGAGCAGCAAAAAAAATTATGAGGATCCTGATCTACACACTGAGATAGAGTTGTAGAGTTGGAATATAAAATGAAAGATAATGAGACTGCTGAAAAAACAATCCTCAGATTTTACCGATATGGTGAATTTTTCTTACAACTTAAGATAAAAAATCTTATTGGTCTGACCAGCAAACTAGTCTACTGGTCTACTGTCTGTCTCTACTGTCTGGTCTACTGGTCTGATTAGCAAACTGGTACTCATTAAAAGCTTAGAATATGTACTTTCGGAATATTGCAGCAGCATTACAATACAGCAAATGACTCTAGCACAATTCCGATCACAACACGATTCTGATCAATTCGGGATTCGGCCGAGGGGACAACAACTTCTTCCCAGATATTTCGGGATTAGGGCTGAAAGGGTTAATGGGTAAATCAGACAATTCTTAGGTAAAATCTTTCTAACCGCATGTGACGCGCTCGCGCAAAATGCTAGCGATCGTGTGCATGCCCAGCCAACCATGACTGTTATTGCAGTCGTAGCACGCTGATATCAAACAGCTGCATAGTGTGGGTGTGCACGCTCTTACCGTGAGAAAAAAAGCTGGACAGAAAAAGGCTACATGCACCAATTCCATCGCATTTGTTTTTCAATTAATCTTCACATGCGGCTTTTCTTCAAGCGCAAGCCACCGGTACTGTACAAAACAAACTGTCAGCAAAAGACTACCAGCCGCATGCTTAGCGTGGTTTGAATTATAGTTGTTAAAAACAAAGTTAGCATAATGTCATTTCGCTTGCTTTCAATCAGAGTTGTGCGTGTATCAGCTGGACCCCTAAGTTTGGTAAATGTTTAATACTAGAATAGGCTTACATATGGGTATATACGGTAAGTCAGAGAACACTACAGACTTACTATGTTTCCTTGTTTTAGAGGGCAAACAAAATACATATTTTAGACTGTGGGCTTAGAAGATCAGCCTACTCGATTAAAATTTGCTCTTGTTGCCAATTTAAACAATGCTTGTTAGCTTAGTATTTGTCAAGCAAGGCTAAACATCAACAGTCTGCAACCAATATTATTTAAATTCAGGTTCAATTATGCTACTTATTTGTTTACCATCGTAAACCTTAAAACTGACCCAGTTAAGCCATTTGGCGATTTCTAAACCAATGTACACATTACAAAACAAGCACCAAACCTATGAATCACCGTTCAGCATATACAGTCAAACATGGATAACTCATCCACGGATAGCTCGAACACATGGTTAATTCGAACATTTCCTTAGGTCCGTTCCCACGTAATGATAAATTGCTATAGATAACTCGAACTCAACACTGTTAATTCGAACTGTTTTTTTGCCCAACGGCTACAGAAACGGTTGTTATCGCTTTAGAAAATCACTTTATTCAAAGCCATAGAGGTAAACTTCATCTTTTTGTAATTCATAAGCGTCGTTATTACCACCATCGGCAAAATATTTTTGTCAACGACTTTTCTAAAAGTTTGGTGAAATTTGATTTATACTGCGATACGATGAATAGCACGGGCTAGCCGGGGCACGCGTGTAAGGATTTTCGCCACGCACATACAAAACAAAAATCGCATGTTGTTTTTGTTTTGTATGTGCGTGGCGAAAATCCTTGAGTGCATGGCGTAACCCAGCTAGCCCGTGATGAATAGTTTTCCGACGTTGATTCCGTGTTGAATCAACGTCGGAATGTTGAATGTTTAAATCGTCTTAAAAATTCTTGTAATTAAACGTATACGTTGTCTGAGCTACAAAAAAACTATTCATCGTTTGTCCTAAACACAGAATACGTGTGTACATTCAATAAGTATCTATTAAAAAAGCGTGAGTGATATAGAATGTACCGTAAAACCTCGTAAAACTTCTAATTGAACTGCCTCGGAGTGTTGCTCTTAACGAATCCCAGGTAAAGTAAGGTAATCTGCATAAACTTCAAGAAAAAACGGCAAAATTGATCGTGGGTAAAACCCCAAAAGAAAAAAATGTCTTTTCTTTTGAGCATTTCAGCAACGATCAAGTTTTGCCAATGTCAATCTGAAAAACGTCTTGGCAATAACATCACCTCAAACAACAAACCAATCTCAAGTGATAGAAAAATCTCTATACTTTTTCATGAAAACGTTTTAAACTTTACATTGGAAGCATTTAATTTGAAACAAGCCATTTGTGCTTTTGATTTATATTATAGTTTGTATATGTACATGTATCTACTAATAAATAAGTAAATATATTGACTTGTGACATTGCTCTGATAACTTGAACGCTCTGATAATTCGAACACTTTTGCTCAGTCCCTTGAAGTTCGAGTTATCCATGTTTGACTGTATTAAGCATTATGTTCAGCATTATATTAAGCATTATGTTCAGCATTATATTAAGCATTATATTAAGCATTATGTTCAGCATTATATTAAGCATTATATTAAGGATTATGTTCAGCATTATGTTCATCATTTATTCAGTGTTATGTTTAGCATTATGCTTATGAAAAACTGTGAGACAAATGAAGGTGACTCTAAAGACGTGGTCACACGAGCACCGAACCGAACTAAATGACGCAAAACGACGTCGCTCTCAACTGTAAAAAGTTCGGCCGAAGACATTTCTAGCTGAAACGAACCATTTCGGTACTGCTCGATATTTCGTGGCCGAACACTTGCTCTTATTGGCTGGTTAAAATTCTAGCGAGCACGCGTCACATTTCTCCTTACGTGCGTGTGAGTAAAGTTAAAAAAGAAATGGGACGATACTTTTATTTCGTTAAATAAACAACATGAAGCAATTTACGACAAGGTTCACCCGAACTTATGATTGTGTTGCATATATGTAAGATGTTGCACTTAAGTTTTGCATAAATGTAAGAGAATGGTTGTGATTTTCTTTCGTGTAGAATATAAGTAATGTGTCATATTCGTCCTGATGAAGTATCGTTGACTGGTTTATTTATGTAAAACCACAGTACTATTATAAAGACTGTTTTGTTTGCTATGTACTCAGCATAAAAAAACATTCATATGTTAATAAAAAAAATATAATTATGTTGATGGGAAAGGTTGGCAAAATCTTTGTATCGAGTGATTTATTTTGAGCAGCTGAACGATCTTCTGATAAATCTGCTGTGTAATTATAATTTATAATTGTTCTTCAAAGTTTTTTGTTTACAATAGAAATATTAAACTCAAATACATAAAAACTACTAATGAAACTGTGTCCTGTTTCTATACGTATGGTATCTAAGAAGCGAAGTTACTTCGGTGGCCGTGTGACATGTGCCACGAACCGAACCAACCTCCAAACCGAACCGATCCTACGTCGGTTCGGTGCTCGTGTGACCACGCCTTAACTCTACCATGTAGACTGAAAAAGGCTAGCGGTGGATCAGAACACAATGCAGTAAATAACTAAACACCGCATACTGAGATGTAAACTTACCAAAAAATACTTTTGTACATACTTCTGTAAGTATGTCGGGTCATCAGCCATGGCCTGTCGGAATCGAGACAGAAATGCATTGACCTGCAGGCCCTCTGTTGGGTCTGCATCATGATTCCAGGAAGACGTGAGGGACTGCAAAATACAACGAGCAGAAGTTGTGAGCTGTGAGTTGTACTAGTGGCATGATTGAGTCCACTGCTGGTTTGACTTACTGAGACACAGAGGACAGATGAAATAGAAAAGAGGGAGGAGTCGTGGCTAGTACACCGATCTCTCAGTTATGAGTTCCGTGAGTTTCATCCTCAGAATTATAGTAAAGGTACCCCACACAAATCATTAAATGCTGTACTTTGTTATTGGTCATGACGCATACAAAACTCTAAAACCTAGCTAGTAACATCTACATCTGCAGACTATGATTCTAAGATTGTGTTGAAGGATCCAATGCAAAATAGAAAGGGAAGTTACACATGAAATAATGGGAAGTGGTAAAGTGGTTCTGCATACTTTGCTAAATGACGCAAGTCAGTATGACTTTGTGTTAACACTTATCTGCTAGTCTGAGTCAGCAAACTGCGTGTCCTAAAATACTGTTGCACAAATATAATAAACTCTATACAAGATACTCGTTGTGTCACATTTTAGAAATTGAAAAAAAACTAGGCATGTCAATTTTTGACAGAAATACAGCGAATACAAGTCAAGCAATATATATCAACTACATTTACCAAAAACGCAATCAAAATCCGGCTGCACTTCTTAAAAAGGAAAACCAGAGAGCCAACTGTTTGCGAAGTACATAAACGATAGCTATGATATAAGGTTACCATCATCAGTGACAGTCCAAAGTTTGATGTTTGGTGCTTCGTGGATAGTTCTATCTGCGAGAGCAGAGCATCTACCCTTTCCTGAGGGAATCCATTCCTTCAATAAAGCAAACCAGTAAACATTACAAAGACTTGTAAAAGACACAAGAGATGCAGCAGCGATATCTGAACAAAGCCAAATCTTAACGTAAAGCCAGACCATGTCTCATCTGATCTCTCAGCATACTTTTGGAGTTTTACAGGTCTAAAGATGAATAGTTGAGTAGCACTTGCTTGAAACTACAGGGTTGGTCTGTTTGGTTTTATAAGCAAACAATCTTCTATATTCAATGATTTTCCTGTTGACACATATCTAATAATTAATCCATAACGGCTGAAACTTATCATTTTTAACCGCTAAATATGACTTTGGTAGTTTGAGTTAACACAAAAAGGGGAAATAGTTCGTATTCGTGACAAAGGTGAATTTAGTAAAACAATCATATTAAACTGTCATGCGCATGTTGCTATTTTATTAGTATTTAGTTGAAATATAGAGCATGAAAGTTATCTATTATTTGCATTGAAATATCATTAACGCTTATAATTTTTTGGACTCAATAATGACAGATGTTAATATAATCACGATCCCTCAGACACTATTGCAAAACTATTTTGATATACAAATGTGTATATATGTATAAAATAATTGGTTAAAATTAACATTGTTAAAATGATAAAAACAGATAATTTAGACATTCTTAGACTAATACGAAATGACTGAATTGTAAAACTCTCATAACTGACCAGTAGAGGACCACTATAATTAATCATTAATTAGTTGTGACCAACCTTATCAGTTAAGAACCCCTGACTAGCTAGAGAACCTGTTGACCAAGATCAAAGAAAATGAGAGACCTCCTTATATGATTATATGATTATTATGATATGATTAATTTGAACAGCCTTAGCAACTATGAGTTATAAATGGCTGCTTTGTTCCACCTAGTGGTACACATATGACCTGACATTAAGTTGACTTGTGACCTGATGTTTAGCTGACATGTGACCTGATGTTTAGCTGGCATGTGACCAGATGTTTGGCTGACATGTGACCTGATGTTCAGCTAGCACATGAGAAGTAAGGCATTTGAACTGCTTCATTTTTTATTCCTTGACTTGATTTAATCTTTTGAACCCTGGCCATACTCGTCTATGCGTGTTAGTATCCCTGGAAAATTTGCCAAAAAAAGTAGGACTTCTATTTAAATATATTAAATAAAAGCTGGAAACTTTTATTTACCGGTAATATATCTAAACCTGGTCATAATAAAACCATACTCGGTGAAATACTGAAAAGCAAGTCAGACAACACACTGCAAATGTCACAAAATAGAAAATTTTTGCTGACCCCTTTTTGGGGCTAAAACTGTCGCAATTCATACGACTTTAACCAATTCTGAGAAAATAATGAAAAGTTTTTTTCCCGAAAACCTAGATTCAATGGTTTTTTTCTGATAACTAAAACAAAAAGTAGAACAAAAACTCTGTCTCAATTTATGTTCAGAATCTCTTTTTGGTGTGGTAAGCTCTGAAGCAGTTGGCATATATATTTTAACACAGAGGAAACGTTGCATGAAGAGCCCTTGTACACAGTCTTTCGACGCTGTGGCACATCTGCATATCGAGCATCAGTATGCTCTTTCAGAACAAACAATACACTTGTGATTTGATGAAGTACTTTCTGCTCATTCTACTAAGTGAATTGGCATTCAACTTGACATCCAGGATAGAGAAAGGCATCTCGTCTGTAGCCCCCTTATAAATTCTGTGTTCAGCTTCTCTATATACTGATGAAAAGTAAGCTTCCTTGCAGTCTAAATTTGGGAGACCAACTTTCTATAGGTCACATGGGAGTTATATACAGCAGACAGGAACCTTCAATCAACCTTCTTGGCCAGCGATAATGACATCAACAATTTTGCAACCATGTGAGCTGATCACTTTTATCCGTCCCGATTGTACTGATTGTAACTTTTTACAGCCATTGGGCAATCTACTTCCTCCCTTCTGTGGGTTCTGGCATTGTACCTCAACACATGTTCAGCTCGTTTAGTAGCTTCGTCTGATGCTACAAAGCATACCGGCTTTTTGTCACACCAAACAATAGCTGGGCAGTTTCCATTGAAGTTTTGAGTTCATCTTGATTCGTCTGCCTATCTGCTACAAAAAATTCTTTCTATTTGTCATAGCTGATCTGGTCATGAGAGTCTCAAATCTAATAATCTTCACAAAGAGCCAGAGATAAGCAGAACCTGTCTGTGTACAAAATATAATCATGTCCAACATATGGTGCACTGATGGTCAATAAATTATTTGTGGTACCAAGATCTACGACAGCAGTGGCATCATGCATATCTGTGCATATTTCAGCATTTATAATGTACCCAGTTTTCCATTCACAGGGGAGAAAGGAATTTAACTCCATTCGATAAGCTTTACTTCATGTACTGTGTCAATAATAAATGATTTTTTGCTAAAATCATTTCTTCACCTAAAGAATAATAATGATCTGGAACATAAAGTGTCTTAATCTTATTCAGCAGGGTAACAAGAATTGGCCTGTTTTTTGTAGATTTGGTCATTTTTGTCCAAGTTGGAGTCACTCTCTTCAACACAATTCAGCATGGAGCAATCGGAAAGGAAACGATCATGAGCCATTATATAACCAAAGCTTGGTGTGTAGGAAATTCTGTAAGATGTGATGTAGGATGTGTGATGTAGGATTGTGTGATGTTGCACAAAATCAAAATAGGACTCATACCTATCTTGTGCACAATCATCTTCACCAGTATCCTTATTCCAAAGAAGACCGTGAGCTCTGGGAGAGTCAAGTTTTGGAATGATTTAGCTACATAATTATTAGTCTTTGGTACTCTGACAGCTGCAGCTTGTCGTTTAGTCATAATTACGACTAGGTTTCACAACTCCTCAGTCTAAACAAGTTCAAAGCGATTCAAAAGTGTGACATCACCAATAAGGTTAGTGAGAAGGGCTCAAGTTCCTTATGCCAGGGTTTCATTGGGATTAAAGGCTAACTGTTGAACGATAGCAGGATCTACATTCCATCCAAGAATATCTCCACTGGATGCCGGTTGATAGCCCCGGGCTCCTGCCTTGACCGCCCTTATGCCTGTCTACAGGACCTAATTCTGTATCACCTCCAGCCAGATTATTCCTGCCTCAAACTGATTTTTTAATGTTTTAGGTATTGCAAGAGCGGCACTCTCACTATCAGAGCTACGATGATCATTGGCACTAGTATAACTTCCAGGCTCATCATAAATATCACTTCCAAGTGAAATGGAAATGTTTTGGACACACCCCCATGCAATGCTTCTACCAGGAAACTTGTGTGTGCTTGAGTTTAATCAATTAACTCATTTTTTAGTGTTTAACTTGTGAGCCTCCACAAGAATTTTAACCTACAGTCTACACATGTACAATAAATGCAGGCTTTTACACAGCCAGTGATCTTTGTAAAAAACAGGACAAAACAGTGTAAACTATTTAGCCAATTCGTTACTACCAATGTAAAAGAGTTAGTTTAACTCACTTAGCTACTTGCTGAAACGTTTCACTGATGATTGCAAGAACTTTATCTACATCCTCTGCAGCTACACCTTCAAGACCAACAGAGAAAGCCGTGTCCCTAGTGCTTCTCTCCATACTACAACAAGAACTTCTCTACAACTACCTTTCTAATGACTATACTGACATCAGCAACTAGTAAGCTTAGGTAACCACTTGAATTGTTTACTTTAAAACCATAGATACATCTAATATGGTCATTGAAATCATAGTTAATATTTAGAAACAACACATTAAAAATACTATTGCAAACTTAACAGATTTAGTTACATTTACGGATTCACGACATCTCTAGAAAGAATGTGAGATGTTCAACAGTATGTTACATAATGACATAGTAATTGAGTGTAAATAAAATAACAGCTTAAGACATTTTAATATCTAAAGCCGCTTTTAAATATCATCTTTTTAGTGACTGTTATTGGGTCAGTGGGTGATGTATTATAACAGAGAAATTTATACTCTAGTAATACATGCAACATATGTACGTATGTGTAAACACTAGTATGCCTGAAACTAATCTGGGTCAGACAAAAAACTAGTTAACCTAAGGTGATGCATGCTTATTTTATAAATGACAATTTGTTAGGAATTGAATAAGAATCTATTTTTGACCTATTGAGTCGCGTTAACCAGGACTGGTGTGATATACATCGGTAAAGGAAATAAAAATAGCGATAAGTGTGAATGAAATAACAATCGAGATGAGATGCTAATAATCCTTTGGTTAGCTTGAGCGGTACAAAATATTCAAGGTTATAATATTTTTATATTTTAACTTCTGTTAGAGTGGAACCTACCATTACATAAAACCTTGCAGAATCATTAAGAACTTTATCAGTTTTCCAAATATAACCCTCACCATCTGCCTATTGTACTGCGATATGTTGAACAAATAATTATGTATAACTCACATAAAAGTATATTCTTCACCAATAGAAATATAAGCATATACATATCCCATACAATGACCTCACACAAGAGTGTAGCTAGATATCCACTTAATCAACATGCAGGAGTGTAGCTAGATGTCCACTTATTCAACATCATATAGGAGTGTAGCTAGATGTCCACTTATTCAACATCATATAGGAGTGTAGCTAGATGTCCACTTATCAAACATACAGAAGTGTAGCTAGATATCCACTTAACAAACATACAGGAGTGTAGCTGGATATCCACTTATCAAACATACAGGAGTGTAGCTAGATATCCACTTAGTCAATATCATATAGGAGTGTAGCTAGATATCCACTTATCAAACATACAGGAGTGTAGCTAGATATCCACTTAGTCAATATCATATAGGAGTGTAGCTAAATATCCACTTATGCAACATACAGGAGTGTAGCTAAATATCCACTTATTCAACATGCAGGAGTGTATCTAGATGTCCAATTATCAAACATCCAGGAGTGTAGTTAGATATCACCAACTTACCCACATACAGGAGCGTAGTCAGAGCCGAGGTTACTCTCAATGAGTGACTGATAGAAGGGAGAATTTTCGCCAGATACCAGAAGGTTACTGATAAGGCTCATCACATTCGTCTCATACGTGTCACTCACGCTACAACATTGTGGAACACATTCTATACTCAATGGCACCTGAGGTCCCATCACAGCTAAAAGCTCATACCTTTCAGCCTTAAATGGTGTACAGCATCATGATCAGAAGCTAGTCTGCTTGTGACAGCTTCAAATCTGTCACAGGCAGAGCTTATACCCCAGACTACAAACACTCAACCTTTACCTCACATCAGCATCAACCAGGGATGAACCACAAGGATCAAGTTGTTCACTTATGACTCACTAATTCAAAAAACAAAAAATAAACAAAGAAATCCTGATCGAGAGCAGACATAATACATAAAGTTCTGTTAAATTCTAGTTTGGTTCGATTATGTACCAACACAGGCTAGCTGAGACCAAGTAAACCATCTAGATCATAATGAACAAACTAACATGTCATAAATATCTGCTAAATTTCTTCTGCACTAATACAACAAATCTATAATCACCGCCATTTGTATTTTTGTTGCTTATGTATTTAATGTATATATTTATATAGCAGCCAAAAGATTTTATTACCCGTCTATAGGCTTATCACAAACTTAACGAATTGCTGGTATACAAGCTTGTCTGTTAGAAAGCCTTTTGTTGTAAAGAGTTGCAAATACAGTGAAACACGGATAACTTGCCCTCGGATAGCTCGAACACATGGTTAACTCGAACGGATTTGTTTGGTCCGTTCCCACGCAATGATAAATTGCTTTAGATAACTCGACCTTAACTTCGTTAACTCAAACATTTTTTTGCCCAATGGCTACCAAGACGGTTGTTATCGCTTTAGAATATCATTTTATTTCAAGCCATAGAGATAAACATCAACTTTTAGTAGTTCTTAGGCGTCATTATCACCACTATCGGCAAAATGTTTTCGTTAACGACTTTTCTAAAGGTTTGCAAAAATCAAATTTTACCTAACATCCACTTGGGGATAGCCTTCCGAAAGCAAGGAGAAGCGAGGTAACCTTCAGATAAACTTGAAGAAAAATTGGCAAAATTGGTTTTTGTTAAAACGCTCAGAAGAAAAATAAGTCTTTTTTTTCTTAGCCTTTCAACCGCGATCAAGTTTAACCTATTTTAATCTGAAAACGTCCTAGCAGTCACATCACCTAAAACAAACAAACAAATCTCAAGTAATAGGAAAATATTTATACTTTCTGATAAAAATTGTTGAAACATTACATGAGAGGCCCCTTAACTTGCAACGAGCAATCAATGCTTTTGATTTATATATAGTTTGTATATGTACTGATAAATACAAGCACTTGTAACAGTGTTCTCATAACTTGAACGCTCTGATAACTCGAACACTTTCTCTCGGTCCCGTGAAGATCGAGTTAGCCGAGTTTCACTGTATATGAAAAGGAATTTTCTATCATTAGACCAAACATCATAAAAATTAAAATTGTCTCCCCTTTCATCAGTAATTTTAGGAAAGAGAAAACATAGATTTGTATGACAAAGTCTGTGTTTATCACTGGTTGCCGGATGTGAATGCATGTATGCTAGTCCATATAATACAGTGATTATTTGGTGAATAATTCCCTAAACACCGTTTCCCATAATGCCACATTTCTGTCCTGTAACATTTTACATGAGCAAGCCTTACTCTGTAAGCAGATATGATGTAGCAACTGTTGTCTGCTTCTCAGGATTTGGCAGCATATCATTGTGACGGCAAGTTATCTCCACCTTTCTCTGCAATAAACATATTGTAAGCAGATTATGCAGCTCAAAGGCGAATACCTCGACCATAAGACTGTTGGGTAAGAATAGTATGCATTTGTTACTTTGCATGCCAGAAAAAAATTGAATGCATAACATCGACCACAACTAATCATAGCATTCATTCTACAGGCACGATCTATGCATGGTTGCTTGCATGAATCTCATGTGTTTCACAAAACATAGTAGAGTAAGCTGACTTATTGCGATACAGATCGTTTCTTTTTATTACTTATTTGCCAATCAAAGAAAACAAGGCTTTGTCAAGGTAAATGCATATGCAATAGTCAAGCTTGAAAACTAGTTGTTTGAATGCTATGGACAACGACCAACACTATTGACTTTCACTATCTGAGTGTCCGAGCTCTTGGCATAGCTATTATATTACTATCAGCCTCCAGATAAACCTAGCAGGAGAAGACAACCCTGACTCTATACCGACACTTACGGGTTTTGTCCAGCGTGTGTGTGGTGGAACAGCGGTGTCAGCGGCTAGTGTCTCAAACCGACTTAACACGGTCTCCTCTATAAACTGGAGATGCTCCTCAAGGGGTTGATCTCCATAGGTTAAAAACCTGACAAGAGTGTAGGTATGTGAACAATAAAGTGAACCTTCAACTATCTAGATATTCTAGCTATAAAGATATACAAGAGGGAGAGATGCCAGCTATATGATCAGCCGAGTTTACAGAAGAATAGTGTACTGGCTGATAAAGACCGGTTCACACTATATCGCCATATGACGATGTTTTCCTTTCAGCGTCGATTATGTGAACGTAAAGCGATGGCATCGACAATGCAACATGGATACATCGTAAAAGTTTGCAGCTGTCAAACTTTCCCAATATTTTGCCGAACATCGACGACTGCCTTTTAATGCGAATCATTTCGGCGATGGTAATCCGCGGTCACGGATTACGTGATTTATTTATTTTCGTGTATGATAGTTGCTGCGAGACTGGTATTTGATTCAAGCACGCGAAAACTGAGAGGTTTCTTCGCGAAAATTTAAAAAGAAAAATGATACCACTACGTCACAGAGTACTTGCTGATGCAAGCGCATATGGGTTTGTAATAGTGTGAACATTGTTATCGACAAAAACCACCGAAGTATTGTGGCATCAACGCCGAGATATGGTGATATAGTGTGAACCAGTCCCTAGATATCCAGAGCAGCGTTTTTATCCCATCCGCTTCACTATTCAATTACAACTGACTAACTTGTGAGCAAACAGCGGGCCAGTCTCTCGACCATCATGTTTAACATAAGCAATGATTTTGGTAATGACTGAAGACTCTAGTTATAGAATGTTGAATTACTCAGATGTATTAACAAATAATAAATCATATAATAATGAACCCATAATAATGAATACTCATCGAACCCTCAAAAATTTCAATTGTCCGAACATGTACTATACTTGCTACTCGAACAAATGTATGGAATAACTTTGTACAAAGCTCCTATCTAAGAATAAAGTTTTCAAGGCCTGGTTCAGTTCATTGTCGTATATACAGTGTATGGCATGCAAGGTGCTGTGCCTTGCTGTGAAAGCTTATGCAGGTGTGCAATTGATGAGAAGAAAATCGAAATCAAAGAATGATGCAACTAAATTCGGCGTGCACTCCCCAAGCGCATTGTCCTGCACAGTCGTTGGCTACGCTAAGATTGATGTAAATCAAGTGAGCAGCATAATTTCTGACTCAATATGTATCTCGCCAGTAGAAAATAAACGCAAATTGTGTAGCTCTCAATTGAGCCAGTGACGACATTTCTTTCTATAACTGGGTGATAGTGGATTGCACGCAGGATAGCTTGCATAGCAGGAGCAGCACTTCGCGCGCCATGCATACGACATTGATTTGAACCAGGCCTAACTCTGCTCCAATCAGAAGTCAAACACTGGTTGACAGCCAACTTTTCACTTGCAGTGGGCCATGGAGACAGTGTCAACAATTCATGGCATTAGTAAGCCAAAAAGAATGTGCCTCATGAGAAAGAGAGTACAAACAGGTGTAAAACAAATGTATTAATAATTTAATATATCAGTAGATTACCTGGAGTTACTAGGATGATAGTGAGAAGCATGAAACCGTTTAAGAGCTTCCCATGACAGGTCTGGAATGGCCTGGGGAAGCCCTCCGCTACATACCCCATATGTGTGGTCTGGCAGCAGATGGTTCTGTACTGCCTCTTGAAATATTGAGTGTTGTGATGACTAGAAGAAAAGATTAATGTGGTTTAGCAATATCAGGCCTTAATAGACATAAAATAGAAGAGACTTGACAATTTAAGAGCTCGGGCTGTTACAAACATGATGGAAGGTCATTGCTTGTCTCTAGAAGAGTATGCTATCATAAATTCTCCTACGCTACGCTAGCAACTGTGAACTCAATGGTTTTATCTCAAAGGTCTATGCCTTAGTAGAGGATAGAAAGGTAATAAGCTATCAACCATACGTGAAATGAATTTTCTACAATATTACAACCTTTGTGAAATAGCATTAGAGTCAAAACATGGTTTAATGAAGGATTAGCATGAATAATGTAAAAATTGGTGTGGCTGAGACTGAAAAATTGTTTTTACTAAAATAACAATATCCAAGAAATATTTTTAATGCGGTGATGTACAACTCATATGCTTAGAGTGCCAGATTTCAGCTGTTCCGGTGAGCCACCATAAGTAATCGCCTGAGCGCATAGTGAAATGAATATTTATAATTTATTCTAAAGTTAACTTTATTGAAAAGTTGAATGTTGCTAGTACAGTATTGATGAGTGATCTTGTAAAATTTTGCAGCTGAAAAAGAAAACTCAAACGCAAAAACATTCAACATGAAATTTAATTCTTTCCTTATTAAAAATGTCATCTCTCTACTTCAACCATACTGGACTTGACAGCAAGCCGCAAGACACGAGGAGCATAAAACCTGAAGACATGAGTAGGAATTTAGCTTCAGTACTTACAAAGACACCTTTCATTTCATTAAACACGACTCCCTTATAGATGATGGGAGAACTCTGGTCTGTATTGTCCTCATGTTCCAGTCTCCAACCCTCTTGCCTATGCACATACAACCATATTACAAGGAAGACTAAACAGGGATTATTAATTTGTTAAGAACATTTTAAAACAAGAAATGAACAATTTTAAGCCTTTGAACCCTGACAGCCGTGTGAGCTGTCAGGGATTCAAGCATTGTGTGAGGTGTGTCAGAAATCCTAACAGCCGGAATACCGGTATCCGCATGGCTCTATTTACACATGCTGTTTCTCAGCAACAGCGTAAACCAATAAAATTAAATCTAGCACAGGGCGTTAGACCAGTAATTTTACTTCCATTTTAACCATTTTTATTTGCTTCCTTCGTCACAATGAGAATTTTACTAAGACGATATAACGAAAAAAATTGATACGATTCATTTGTTGGCATGTTATGGATGATTGTGATGCAGACGTAGAGTTATATGATAATAATCATAATTTGAGTCAAAAAATGATAATGAACATGTGCACAATGGATATGATGCTGTTGTAAGGATTTTTAGAAGTTTTTGCACAAAAATTGCATGAATTATTATGGTTTTAGTTGGAAGAACAGTGGAAAACGTTCTTTTTCTCTATTTTGTGACATTTTCAGTGTGTTGCTGCATTTTTTTAAGTTTTTTTTTCCAAATATGATTGAATTATGAGCATATTTTAATCCATTTTATAAAAGCTTCAAAACTTGCCAATGTTAGACAAGTTTCCCAGGGATACTGACAAACATTGGCAAGGACGGCCAGGGTTCAAAGGGTTCAAAGGTTGAGGAACAGCATGATGAATGTGGAGGAATAATTGAACACCTTCAGTTATTATTTGGAAGACTTCACAATTGCCAGAAGTAAGTTGTAAGGAGGTTTAAGTTACAAATCCTTAACTTATCACTAGACTTGTCTCCTTAAAGGTTAACTTGCAACAAAATTCACATTACAGTTATTTGGTATCAAAAGATTCACCATGTTTTACTCTGCTGTGTTGTGGGTGCAAAATATAAGGAAATGTGATTACAAGCTCTTAAAAGCTCAAAAACGAACAGTTAATCGCAGCCACACGAGACCGCCGTAGTTTGGATTCTCTTTCTAAAACGGCTCAAATGGGACGTAGTTGTGAGAGATGGTTTCTGTTTACACTTTCATGCAACCTTATTCATCAAAATATTTTCACAAATATACTTCATGCATTCAATAAAACCATGTCTATTGTTCTTACACGTCTGTTTTATCGTCATTGTAATGCTGTCACTTTTAGCAGTGATATCTTATAACTTACCGTAAAAATTCAATTAATCTTTTAGCCTTAGCTTGAAGGAGTACATATCATTGTCTGATAATCATGACGAGCCTGTTGGTCACTTGTGATAATCAAAAAGTGCTGCAGAAATTATTTGCGAAGTATTGGGTCACATGATCAGATTACGACTTGCAAATTAGACCAAACCGAAACAAAACTGTAAAATAGCGAGCATCTATATTTGATACGGGGTTTTCGGTAAAGCCCGAAGTGTTTGTCATAAACTAGTGCTACGATAAGTTTTATATTGAGCTTTTTATTGGCCTTTCAATTCACGTGAGAACCTTACGTGACAAGACAATAACCATATTTCATGACTACGTCATCGAAGTAAAGAGATTCCAATCTACCGCGGCTTTTCGTTTTTGAGCTTTCAAGAGCTTGTAATCACATTTCCACATATTTGGCACGTACAACACAGCAGAGTAAGACATGGTGAATCTATTGATACCAAATAGTTGTAATGTGAATTTTGTTGCAAGTCAACCTTTAAGCATTGCTATACCAAAGGTTAAAAAGTGAAAACACAAGTAGCTATAACTGTGATACGCTGGCTATATAAACATATGGGTCATGATCTCAGAAAGTGGGGTTAAGTTGGAAATTATCAAAATTTAGTAGCTCAGCTTAACAAAGGAAAACCTACACAATTCCCTGAAGAAAAAATATTGTTTCAACGTTGATTAGAACTGATTTTATAGTTAAAAGTCTACATATACCTTTTTACAACAGTTGAAACGCGAATCCTAGAAAATCGCCCTCAAAGTTTCGAGTCACGTAGCTAGTTGTTTACAGTTAGAATCACCATAGCAACCACTACTAAATTTAGCCGTAATTACACAAATACATAGATTCTAGGACAGAATTTTATGCTGAATCTGAATATCTAAATTAGAAAGTTGTAAATATTTAATGTCTATATAGATAATATTAACTACAAGTTAATAACCAAATTTTGTTGATTGCAAAAAATTTGATTTGTTATTGCACAAGAATATGGTAACACGGAACATAAAAATGTTTTTCACCTTATAGGCAATACAATAAAATTTAATTTTAAATCCCAATAGCTCAATTAAAATCTTTTCATTAGTAATGATTCATATTAGTAATAATCTATAAAGAGTCCAAATTCAAGGGCGGAATATGTGGCTGATTTTGGCTACTTCACTGTTAATATTTCTTCCGTTGTTTACATGGACACTCGTCCATACTAGATGCACCTGAAGTGTTGGAGAAAGTTTTTGGCAGTTTCACCGGAGGGCAAACTAAGTCTCGGCAATGCTCCTTACAAAATTCTCTTATATTGTTGTACAGGTAATGCTGTCAATCAATTGACAATCCAAGTGGCATCAGCTGGTCAAGCATGGAGTTATCGATTGGTTTTATAATGAAGGGTTGAGTAGCACCGAGGGTTGAATTGCTGAATTGTCTAATTGTTACATTTTCTGGTGATTTACTATCAAATACAAACTGATGTGCTGTTTTGATTCCTGGAATTTTTCTGTAGTAAGTTTGCAGGTATGAGCTCCAATCGTACGTAGGCACAAGAATTTTTCCATCTTGTGAGCCAACAAGGACTGCAGATGGAAAGATGTTGAAGATCCACCATAAAACATGATAAAATGACAAAAGAGCATTTTAGAGATGGCTTATAGATGTTTTTGAAATTGAAGTGACTTTTGTTGAAACAGAGTTGAATGACATAATTTTACTGACTGAAGAAAATAAAATATAGGAGAAACTTTAAAAAAATGTTTATTGGCCAGCTAATGACCCCATCTTGTAGATTCAAGAGCTGTTCAGAGGGGAGTAATATAAAGATTGTCAGAGATTTAGCTTATAGTCAGAAATGAAATTATCAGCTAAAGATGTTGCATTTCTTCAAATCATCAAACTTTTATTGATACTCTCTCTATTAGCTACAATCAGACTTACTATACAGAAAAGCTGCAAATCACAACATAACTTTTATATTTCACAAATACTCTAAAACAATGTGAGTTTTATTTCCTTACGTGGACAATTATTTTAAAATAAAGTTTGGCTTTTTGTGATTTAATGCAGCCATAGAATTGTAGATCATCATTTTTTTCTAGCATATTGAACTGTTTATGCTGAGAAAAATCTTTCCATCTGCAGTGACTGATTTCACTGACTCAAATTGAAGTATACACTTGGAGCCTTCTGGACCCATTTTACAGGAACATTTACAAAAAAGGGAGTGGTTAGGAAGGTCGAAATTTTCATTACCAGCGTGAAGTTCACTTTCGTGAAGGAAATTTCCTAACGCAGTCTGAACTCTAACGGCTTCTTGCTCTTCTAACCGTGCAATTACCTCTTCATAATTATCTTCAGCATCGATTGAACATAGAACATCATCCACATCAAAACCTTCCTCTTCATCAGATGATCTGTATCAGTTACATTGCCAAAGTATTCTTGGAAGGTAGCATTTATTTCTTTATTATCAATCGTATCAATGAAAAAAAAAACGCTCGTTCAACTTATGCGACGCCATGTTTTATTATTTCCGGTTTGCATAGCAACGGCTTCGCGAGGCAAATTTAGGCTGTTCTAAGCTTCTATTCGTTAAACAGAGTTCAGATTTTGAAAGAGCATCCTTGATTGGCCTAAATATATGTAATTTTCAAAACACAACAAATGCATGTGGGATTGAGTTTACTAGCTTGCTGTCGTTATTACGCAAATTCAATACGTGCGACTTGACCCCACTTACCGAGATCGCGACCCATATATGACCCCTATATATGACCCATATATGATACACCCAAAATCAAACATCTTGAGGAACGATGTTCAAGCATTGGCAACTTGGAATTGTATTTTTGTCATGTAACCATGAGGAATCTGATTAAAACAAGGACATACCTGAAGTCTTCCTCCCGCAACAGAGGATAAAAAGCAGCATCCAAGTAGACTGACAACAGATTTTTAAAGTCCTTGCTATTTTGGGAGGAAAAGGGATACATTGTCCAATCACTGGCTGTAAATAGATCAAGTCTTAAAAGCATAATTAATCAACATTTGTGCAAAAGAGCTCATGCTAGTTGGATGCATTAAACACCACACCAGATTATGAACTGAAACTTGTCTATAAATCTTACCAACTGAAGAATGGTAGTTACTGTGAAGGCTTGCATTGACACCTACTGCTCAGTTGTGAAAACATGCATTGAGCCGTACTCAAACACTGATGTTACCATATGATGATAAGACCAGCAATATATCTGATTCAAGTTCACTTAAAAAATCTAATTGAACCTCTAATTGAACGCCACCTCAATTTTACCGCCACTTTGACAATATTTGATCTTTACGAATCCATAATAGCAAATGATCAGTAGAAAAGTGTTCAAAAATTGTATTAATAATTAATCGTTCACATCAATAACAATTAATTCTCTCACTGTTCAACTGAGCAAAGATTAAACCACGCTGAGCCGTTTGGTTAAGGTAAAATAAGAAGTAGTTTCAGTTTTATTTGTATAACTATTATTATGCTATTCTACATGAACTTCGCGAAAAGCTGACAAACTTGAATAACGCTACAAATGTTTCATTTTTAACCATAAGAAGACAACTCCAAACCGACTGCAATGACGCATAAGCGGTCAAGTGATTTGTTTCAGTTATGCTACTAACTATACCTAACCAACTTACAGCATAAAATGGATTATATTAGCTTGATTAACAACCCACCTGTAAGAGCATTCATAAATGTGGATAAGGATCGATTGAGCATTTTAAAAAAGGGATCTCGAACAGGAAACTTGGCAGAGCCGCAGAGAGCGAGATGCTCGAGAATGTGAGGCACCCCTGTGTCATCCATCGGTGTTGTCCTGAACGCTACCCTAAAACAACATCAGCTTAACGATCAAAACCAGTCACAAAATCAAACCCAGGCAATTAATAATTTCTAAAACTGTCATATTTATGTAGAATATGTAATCGATAGTCGTACAAGCAGCAACAAAAGGTTAAGGGTCATAAAGATCTACAACTATAAATAAGATGCAAATCTTCCAGCAAGAGTTTTGTGTTACATTAACTAGTACACTGGCAGCCCCGGTGCCATGAGAGACCATCATGTGTAATCATTTGGCGCAAAATTATATCAACATGCTGTTAGGAGGCTAAATGGCGCATTGGTTAGATAGAGCATCGGTTAACAAAGCTGTATATCCCAGTTCAATTCCCCTGTGAAGCATTTTTCCTATCGCTTTAAGCGTAGCTTCAGACAGACACGGCTTTTATTATAGCAAAGATTATATCCTTCCTATAGCATTTCCCAAATAGTAATACACTAAGCTATAAAAATATAACTCTAAATTAAATTGTCAGACAATAAAGCTAAATTAGTGACAAAGATTTGATCTCGTCTCAAAAATTCTCTACTCATCATCAAATAAAGAGATGAGTATTGTATGATATCTTCGCAAAAAGTATTCACGTTTTTCATAAGAGTGTGTTGGCTCTACTTATTCAAGCAATCTTATGTGCAACTGACATCAAAGAAGGTCACCCTTTCCTTGTTCTATTACAAAAGAATTTGAGCTTAAGCAAATTTAATAGCCATCACATTGAAGCAGAGCATAACTAGTATATAAACTTTGACCAGATTTGGCTCATGTACATTCAAAATAGATCTCTATTTGACCTTTATTCACTACTGAAATACATGGCATGCTTATATTCAACAACAATATTCATGGGTGTTCAGTAGGGATGGCATTTGTTGTTTGAAAAACGATAATATCGAATTATCAATGAGCAAACAGAGTTCACCGATAGTTATGACGTGGCAGCTGATAAAATTATCGTATTATCTAGCTTGAAAAGATCGAGGATTGTGGGAAGGGATAGGAAAAGGTGTTCGAGTTATCACAGCGTTCAAGTTTTCAGAGCACTGTCACAAGTCAATGTATTTATTAGTAGATAAATGTACATATACAAACTATATATAAATCAAACGCATAGATGGCTTGTTGCAAATTAAAAGGCTTCTAGTGTAAAGTTTAAAAAAAATTCATCAGAAAGTATAGAGACTTTTCTATCACTTGAGATTGGTTTGTTGTTTTAGGTGATGTGATTTCCAGGACGTTTTCAGATTAAATATGGCAAAAACTTGATCGTTGTTGAAACGCTCAGAAGAAAAGCCATTTTTTTCTTTTGAGCGTTTTAACTATGATCAAGTTTGTCGATTTTTCTTTGAAGGTTGAATTGCAACAAAACTCACATTACAGTTATTTGGTATCAAAAGATTCACCATGTCTTACTCTGATGTGTTGTAGGTGCAAAATATGTGAAAATGTGATTACATACAAGCTCTTAAAAGCTCAAAAACGAAAAGCCGCGGTAGATTGGAATTAGTTTATTTCTCTGACGTAGTCATTACATTTGGTTGTTGTTTTGCCACGTGATGTTCTTATGTGAATTGAAAGGCCAATAAAAAGCTCAATATAAAACTTCTCGAAGAACTAGTTTATGACAAACACTTCGGGTTTTATCGAAGACCTCGTATCAAATATAGATGTTCGCTACTTAACAGTTTTGTTTCGGCTTTGTCTAATCGTCTGGTCGTAATCTAATCATGTGACCCAATACTTTGTGAGTAATTTCTGCAGCATTTTTCGATTATCACATGTGACCAACAGGCTCGTCATGTTTATCAGACAATGATATGTACTCCTTCGAGCTAAGGTTAAAATATTAAACAAATTTTCACGGTAGGTTATAAGATATCAGTGCTGAAAATGAGAGCATTACAATGACGATAAAATAGACACGTAAGAACAATAGACATGGTTTTATTGAATGCGTGAAGTACATTTGTGAAAATATTTCGACAAATGAGGTTGCATGAAAGTGTAAACAGAAGCCATCTTGTACAACTACGTCCCATTTGAGTCGTTTTGGAAAGAGATTCTAATCTACGGCAGTTTCGTGATGGCGGCGATTAATTGTTCGCTTTTTAGCTTTTAAGAGCTTGTAATCACATTTCCACATATTTTGCACCTACAACACAGCAGAGTAAGACATGTTGAAACTTTTGATACCAAATAACTGTAATGTGAATTTTGTTGCAAGTCAACCAACAGACCAACGTCAACGGACAGTCAACGGACCAAACAAATCCGTTTGAGTTAACCATGTGTTCGAGCTATCCGAAGGCAAGTTATCCAAGTTTGACTATATCTGCAAAACTATCGGGTTATATTATTTTTTATTATTCGATAACGATATATTAGTTTCGGATGTTTCGATAGGCAAAAAATAGGCAACATATTCATATCGAGAAGACAACCATCGAGTATCGCAGTCGACTATCGAGCGATCGTGCAACCCCAGTGTTTAGTTAACGAATGGGCAACTATAAAGAAAAATGGGAAAAGAGACCTCCAACTTCTGCACAATCTCAATATTTGCAACTATACACTGCAGCTATGTAATGTAGAAGCATTATTATGACAATCGGTTTATATATTACTGTACTCACCCAAATGCATTGTTTTTGTCATTCCTTGCTATGTGGAGATGTTTGGCCTGAGTGCCTTTGTGTGTCAGCAACACGGACACCAAGTTGAGCTCAGCGACAGGTACTACCTGACAGTGAAAGGAGCATACAGGTTGACTTTTATTGTATTAAAAACTTTCAAATTGTTGTACTCATGATGCATGGCTGATACATACTATTATAGTATGAGTATGTATGAGCCATGCATTACCAAATACACACATACCAAATTACAGGAACCAGCAGTTTTAATTGGAAGATGTATATGTTAATCTTAGTAACTATACATAATTACTAAGATTAACATAATATTTTGTTTATGTCTTAGTAACTATACATAATTACTAAGATTAACATAATATTTTGTTACTAATTTTAATATGTACATTTTAATATGTACATTACTTATAAAAAAATTTGATGATTTTTACCAGAAGATGTTGGCCTTATATAATTACAATAGGTTTCTATACCCCCTATACGACATTTTCGCTATATGATGCCAACCTTGGAATGGTTGTATTTTTTAGTGAAAATCGATGTAGAACTCTACACATAAAAACACCATAATCATCCCCTAATAACATCAGTTTTTCTATATTTTATGACATTCAAAATAAGAGTATTACTGATACCTAAATACTCTTGTTTTTAAAAAGGATGTAAGTTTCTATAAAATTTATTACTTTGCTAGGTTAATTATTGATATTATTGGCAAGAATAACATTTGAACATGACAGTTAAAAATAATATAAGAGAAAATAAAAAACAAAGCATAAAATGGTATCTAACTATTTCCATAATCATTTTGAGCAGATAATTTTGGTAAAGTGAATAAGCACCAACTTAATTCACCAATAGCAATACACCGCTGGTATAATCCACCAATAGTAGCGCATTGTTGGTGAAAAACGGAGCAGTTCTTCAACGAGTAAAAGCATACCTTACGCAATTATTAATATATATAAACAAGATTAAAACCACAAATAATACATAAATAATAGAGACAAAACATGTCAGCATTGCAATTTAGAGAATAGTAACTATGACACAGCTGATCAGGGCCAACTTGCATATCAATAACTAATACAGGATGATAAACTAGAAAGAGTTCAGCTGATTCATCAGTACATATAAGCACATATGACCATCAAGGCAGTACTCACACAAATATCACTCCTACTCCACTGTCACTTTTAAATGCTTAGAGCCTACTCACTATAAATTAACCGCATTGCGTGTAGACAAAATTTTAAATAACAAGTGTATGAGAGTTTTGTTTTCATAACACATCATATTTAAAATTTCCATTTCTGAAAACAACATCCACAAGAAGTAAAGTTTAGATCAACTCAGACTTGCCACATTGTAGTGTCTTGTAAAGCAGATATGATGTCAATAGTTTTACCTAAGGGAGCAGGTTTACCTGCTGAGCACACACCATGAGAAGGTCTCTGGTGGTCTGAAGCAAGCTTACAGCCTATTAAACTATTGTCTACCTTGTCAATGTGGTAATGTCCAATAGTGCTGCCAGGTTCCAGATATTTGTACTTGTCTAACACTGAATCCGCTGTTGCTGAATATCTATAAGGAAGAAACAGTTTCACTTTGAGCAGACCAAATAAGAGTAGCTCGCATGGAAAAATCTTCATGGCTCCAGTGAAGTGGATACATTTGTATTGATGAGATTAGACCATTTACGATGAGATAGAGAAATGGAAGTTTCAATTTCACGGTGATGCGAAGTAAACTGCTTCATTTTGTAAAACAATATTAGAAGTATAGTTCAACCTCAGTTTTGGAACGTCTCAGATCTTGCAAACAGAAAATTTTAGATTTTTTTTGTTTCAGATGTCAAACAAAAAGTTGCAACTCGAATAATCCTAGCTGAAGAACAAAGCCGACAAAACTGCTCTCAACTGATACACTGTCTCATTATCTTCAGTCGTAAATCATTGGCTCGCCTTTAACATGTCATGTTCTGATGAGGTTTTAAACACACAATCTTTATAGAATAAAACACACGAGCTATTTTACACTTTTTATTTTACACGAAGGTCTGAGGAAACTAGGATAGAGTTGCTACAGATACAGCAATACATTATCCAGCTATTTCTATATGTGACAAACTCGGAGCAGTTTACATATTACCAGCCCTCTTAATACACAGATTGTGGGTTGAAATCAAGTGACAAATTATATAAAAGTCATTTTTCAGTCTTGTAACACATTAAAATAATTTACTTTACCTGAAATGGGACAAATCTTTTTGGAATTTGAAGGAATCACTATTCTAATTCCTTTCTGGAATTGCGATCAAAAACCCATGTTCAACTGTTTACAGATTAATATATGTTAGAAGTAGAACGTTAAGAGTGAATTACCTTCTGTTACAAGGCTGAATGACCGAACGTAGTCTCTGTATAAGAGAGCGGTTCCTCCAACTGGACTGTGGAGAGCGGACTAAGGCAGACATGATAGCTAAAATAGACGCAATATCTTCAATATCGCAATGTCTTCTAACATAAAATGCTTAAACTGACTCTGAATAAAATAAAGTGTAATTGGAGTTTAGACTGCCAGACATAATAGAAAATTCTCAGCCTATGGTACCACACATTAATCCTATAAAAGATCCAGTCAGCAGATAACGGTCGAGTTTTGAAATTTGTAGTTTAGGCTTTGAACTAGTTTGATATACATGTAGATATTTATTATTTACCAGGTCTTTTGGGTGGATCGCTAAAATTGTACAATTGTTACATAATCTTGCGGCATGAGAGATCTTATCGTAAAAATTGAGTCTTTCCATGCTGTTATGATGTTCATCATTTAGTAGCTAATTTTAAATTTCTTGCAAAACTCAATCTTCTCAATATTTTAAACTCTTGACGCAGGCTCATGAGCGAGGTTGTAGATTCTTCATCAGTTGTATATTCGCTGCAAAATTATAGCTATCTATGATTGAAAACTCCTATAAATACTCTGATTTCACATTATAGTGAAGGAAGACTGGTTTGCTAAACAAAAAGTAACAAAACAGCAAATAGAGGACTCCTCTGCTTGGATGCTAATCGGATAAATCTATTCTTTACTTTTAAACAGATGAAGCACTTTTTACATCGATAGCAATCATAAGCTTAGCATCACTTAAAGTTCTTTAGACTAGGAATGGTAGCAATAAGCATGATGTTGCAACTCTGTCCTCAAGGACTTTACTAAGGACCAACAGCATTAAAGATGTGACATCAAAATTTAAGAAACTGCTAAAATAGTAACTTAAATATTTAGATTTAAGTTCAAACTAAATTCAAACTCGTCTTCCTTGATTTGCTTTACATGTGATAGTAGATACAAATGCTGCTGACAATAAATTTGTACTAATGACAAAATTCACTTAACGTGTGTAAGAACAAATTGGACAGAAGCCATACGAGAAAAATATAAATTTTTCATATCGGCTGTTAATGGAATTATTGCAATTGGCTAGAATCCTTCAACTATGAGCACCGAACATTCAATTTAATATACCAAAACATCTACACTTAAATCAGTAATACAATTCACCTTCTTGACTAATATTAGATTATCTTAAATGTTTTAAACACATTAGATATAAAAATCACACTACTATTCATGTGTTTATAGCTGGCCTGGCTAATAAGAGGATTCATAGCATTAATGGTAAACAATAAAATATGGTAAAAAATATAATATTATGTATCATATTCTTTAGTAATAGAGACCAATAATGCTAAGTCATTAATTCAGAGCGCATGACCAGTAGGGCTTGCACAAAACTGTGAATACAGCTTTGGTTTGTTAGCTTATACCACTTAGTCTGCTAAAACTGCAGATTTCTAATAGCTGGTGTCAATCCCAAAACCAAATGCGTGGCTGCAGATAAAAGTATTGCATTATTCTAATGTTTATTGCAGATGTACATTACGACTTGTCATAAGTACCCTGCCATTTATCAATAAGAAAAACCTGTGCAAGACCTTAAAGGTAGACTTGCAACAAAATTCACATTACAGAGCTTATACCACTTAGTCTGCTAAAACTGCAGATTTCTAATAGCTGGTGTCAATCCCAAAACCAAATGCGTGGCTGCAGATAAAAGTATTGCATTATTCTAATGTTTATTGCAGATGTACATTACGACTTGTCATAAGTACCCTGCCATTTATCAGTAAGAAAAACCTGTGCAAGACCTTAAAGGTAGACTTGCAACAAAATTCACATTACAGTTATTTGATATCAAAAGATTCACCATGTCTTACTCTGTTGCGTTGTAGGTGCCAAATATGTGGGAATGTGAATACAAGCTCTTAAAAGCTAAAAAACGAACATATTTCCACAAAGCCTGAAAGAGACACGATGATCAATTTTCTCAGTTCAACAATTCTTGTGCGTAAAACGGTAATATTTTTCCTGTAAAAACCAGAAGCAAAGTTGGAGTTGCAATTCCTTTAAACAGAAGGTCAGACAACTTCGCTTAACTTACTAACAAAATCCACTCAATTACGAAGATAGCATTGTTCGGGCTTTTTTGTCAAATTAGTTTGAACAAGGTTTTGAACAGGTCTGTTAAAGATTAAAGTGAAAACAAAGACAGAAACTGATAAGTGATAAACAAAACTTTAGTGATAAAAAGTTGCAATTCAATAAAATACTTAAAGATTGACTTGCAACAAAATTCACATTACAGTTATTTGGTATCAAAAAAATCACCATGTCTTACTCTGTTGTGTTGTAGGTGCCAAATATGTGGAAACGTGATTACAACCTCCTAAAAGCTCAAAAAAGAACGGTTAATCGCCGCCATCACAAAACCGCCGTAGATTAAAATCTCTTTCCGAAACGGCTCAAATGTGACATAGTTGTACAGGATGGCTTTTGTTTACACTTTCACGCAACCTTATTCGTCAAAATATTTTCACAAATATACTTCACACATTCAATGAAACCATGTCTATTGTTCTTACGCGTCTATTTTATCGTCATTGTAATGCTCTCACTTTTAGCACTGATATCTACATACCGTAAAAATTTGTTTAATTTTCTAACCTTAGCTCGAAGGAATACATATCATTGTCTGACAATCATGACGAGCCTGTTGGTCCCCTGCGATAATCGAAAATCGCTGCAGAAATTATTTGCGAAGTATTGGGGCACACGATCTGATTACGACTAGACGATTAGACCAAGTCGAAACAAAATGGTAAAGTAGCGAGCATCTATATTTGATACGGGTCTTCGGTAAAACCCGAAGTGTTTGTCATAAACTAGTGCTATGAGAAGTTTTATATTGAGCTTTTTATTGGCCTTTCAATTCACGTGAGAACATCACATGACAAATCAATAACCAAATGTAATGACAACGTCAGAGAAATAAACTGATTCCAATCTACGGCGGCTTGTCGTCTTTGAGCTTTTAAGAGCTTGTAATCACATTTCCACATTTTTGCACATACAACACAGCAGAGTAAGACATGGTGAATCTTTTGATACCAAATAACTGTAATGTGAATTTTGTTGCAAGTCAACCTTTAAAAATGCATACTAAAACTTAGCTTTAAGTGTGTGTTTAGTAAGCTAAACTTATTAAAGGTGAATTCAAAGTTTACGTTTTATACAAGTTTACGTCTTTTTTGAAGACAAGAACTCCCTACAGTATGACTGCACATAGTACATTATAATGTTTCATTTATTGCAGATCATAATCGCTAAATAGAATAAAGTTATTGTAGGTAACTATAGTTACTAAGGTTAACATACTATTTTGTTACTAATTTTTAGTATGTACAGCACTTTTTTCATCATTTGATGCCAACTTTGGAACAGATCAAAACCGTAGTCTGAAGGTGCACTGTACATACATTTACTACTGCTCTGTATGTGTTATACATACAATACAACTATTGTCTAATGCCTAGTAAGCAGTATTTGGGCAGTGGGGGTATTGCCTACTGCACAGTTTGCGATTTTGGAAGCAGTGGGTGTGTGGATAGTGTGCATTTCACAATGCAAGACAGAGTAGGGCCTTTTCATTACACTGTAAATATATGTAGAGTACATTTTCGTTAAAACTCATTACAGAACTGGTATCAATTTACTAGGTTGCAACCGCAATACAATTGCAAGATGTGAATGTTGATGTGGATGCTGCTCAAACTTGAGTATGAGTGAGCAAACAAATTGATCACAGTTAGCATGTTGTATACGGTTGAAATAAAAACCTATTATGGTTTTAATACATAATGCTAATGTAAATGCAATACAGAGACCCAATTTCATTAATCGTAATTGTGATAATACCTGACACGTTATTCTAAAATGATATGGGAGCCCAAGTTCAAAAGCTTGCTGAACATAGCATTTGGCAATTCTGTAAAATGCAGTACAGATGTTTGGAAAACCAGCAGTGCCAGCTGATCAACAGTATCAACTTCATACATGCGCAGTTGCAGTTCAAATGCAGTTTCAAGAGCACATTCACAATTTGCATGAATTGCTGGGTTTTAGGTAAACCGTCATAGAAGTAAATACGCAATAGCTCGCAGTGGGTACTTGGCAGTAGCAGCAAATGTCTACTGCATATTAGAAAGCTGTAATGCACTGCAAAACTACAACCTACTGCACTGCGAAGTCGCACTGCAGTTTTAATGCATCACAACTGTGTAAGCAAGACATGTAATTTGTCAAATAAAATCTTTGCAGAATGTTGAGCGGGTTTTTGGTAACATCCTCTTCAATCACTTCTTCATGACAGATGATGCTAGCAACTTCGTTATCTTTTTTTAGAAAAACATTTCCTAAACAAAAAACTACAAGATGCTTTCACATATGCTTGCTTTCTCTAAACCAACCTCACTGAAATTTTGCAAATAGCCCAAAGCCTGAGACATAGCCAATAGGAACTTTTTTTTAGCTGTGTAGCCCATCACTACATACCATATGTATCACCACACTAGAGATATTTTATATGTATTACAACAACTGTCTTGTGCTAAAAATAAGCCTCTATGATTACCTATGTTTACTCAACATTTAAAATGAAACAGCGAACGCTGAAACAGCATTCTTTTCATACTATTTTGCAATAGCACACTGCTTACTTAATCCCTGTAAAAAAGACTTTGTATTGAGCACATGAAAGGGTTATTTTTGGGAAAACATTGTCAAGATTAGCTTCTCATAATGGAACAATATTATTTGAGGTTTCGTTCGTGCAAAGAGGGCAGACTTTTTTTTGTTGCCTAGGTAATACCTGCAACACAAATATAAACTAGTAACACCCGTATTTACTACACCAATCTAGGTTAGAGTACGCTGAACCAGACTCTATAAAAGCTACACTCAAAAAACGACGATACGGTTAATGTTCACACTGGTCTCTTGAAAGCATGACTCGCTTTTATTTTTACCGTGACCAAGCAATAATTATTTGATTAATCACTCCTAAAAACTAAAAATTGATTTCAGTAAGTAAAAAAAAATTTTAATATATAAAAGTAAATTTTACTTATAAACAAAACTATCGTTGGCAGTTACCGTGAAAAATAATTAGGTAAGTATTTTATACGAACATACCCATGATTCGCTGGCCTTTCCGTCGCTGCCATAATTTTTAAGCAGGTGGGGATTTCATTGAAAATTTATATTATTCATTATTCCTTTTCAAGACAGGTTGTGGCTGTCGTGAAAGGTTGCTGGTTTGTCATTTTGGATACTTTGGTTTGCTTCCGCTACCTTGAAACTAGTATTTCAGTCAATTCTCAATCAATGTAGCATGCCCACCGATCGCGAGACTTAATTCATGTATGTTATGTTTGGTCTCGAAAACTTGAGAAGAGTAGATTAAAAGTAAAATAGCGAATTTTAGAAATTATTTTATTGTTGTAGAAATTATGCTTCATTTCAGCAGCTATTAGAAAACAAATCTTACGAATTGGGTAATAAACCGTTGCATTTACGATTAATGAGCACGTTTGTTGAAACTTTAATATGCGTTTCTTATAGCAAGATGTTGATGCCCAAGAAGAACCGAGTTGCAATATATGAAGCGCTATTCAAAGATGGAGTACTAGTGGCTGAAAAGAAACTTTCCATGGATAAGCATCCAGATATTGAAGTACCAAATCTGCATGTCGTAAAAGCAATGATGGTAAGAAATAGTTGAGTTGTTTTTATGACCTCTTCGTAAATGAATGTTTAGTGATGACATGTTGTATCCTATGTATTACTATGAAGGTTTGATTAGTCTTTCTGAGCACATTCATTCTCTTTATCTTTATGTTTGTTCTAACTTTCAGTATGAAAAACTTCATGCTTTTGTTGTTGTAGTCATTAAAGTCTAGAGGATATGTCAAGGAACAGTTTGCTTGGAGACACTATTATTGGTATCTCACCAATGATGGCATTGAATATCTTAGAGAGTTCCTCCATCTTCCAGCTGAGATTGTACCATCAACACTGAAACGTCAGCAGAGGGCAGATACTGCTAGACCACGAGGACGAGGTAAATGTTTTTGCTTAACATTTGTTACTATAGTTGGTGCGAACCTCTTTGCATTACCCAGTGTGTACACATTCTTTACAAATGTCACAGAAACACAGTCACGACCCATGGATGGCTCAGATAGAAGGGATTACCGCCGAGGACCTCCTGGTTCTGATAAAAAAGCTGACTCCGGTGCTGGTGCCACTACTGCTGGCGACATTCAGTTTGTAAGTGCTACTTGTATTATTTCATGCGTTCATAAACTGCTCTTGTGATGAGACTAGAAATCACTGATGTATAATGAAGCTTGTGATTAGTCTTTCTGAAGTATGCTTACATAATGAAGCATACTTAGCATTTTGAACTGTTGATGCTCATCTGTTGTTTGTGGTTGCAGAGAGGAGGATTCGGTGGTGGATTTGGACGCGGGAGTAAACCACCTGGTTCTGAAGAGTAATTTCTCTGTATATCAACATCACTAAAATATAGAATTATACCTCAACCTTCATTTTCCTTTTTCATACATAAACCAGTTTTAGGAAATCATGAAACCAACATATCCTTATTAATGTTATAAACAAAGAAAATATATATTTTAGCTGCTATTCAAAGCATTATAGCTGTCATTCTTGCCAGTTATCACAAATACCACATTAATGGCATGACTTATGGGGTGCTGATGGTTGTCAAATGAATTTTTTCTTCGTCACCGTTAGTAGTATTATCAACTAGTTTTTTAAAATAATTGAAGTTGTCCAGTTGGAAGTGTTTACAAAGGCTTGTAACATTTCCATAGTTTTAATGGACAAATATATATATATATATATATATATCAAGTACTATAGGTAATGACTTGAAAATGTCTGATATTTATATCTGTTGAATGAAAGGTTGTGCAAAGGCTGGCAAATTCCTTGAAAGGTTGAACATTTCAGTTAAACAATGAGAATACTGTTAGTGTTGACAGTCTAAATTTCATGAAATATGAGTTAAAACAAAATGCATGTTATCAGCTGCATCACTATGAGCTTCCACACTATCGCCTACAACAAAGCAGCTAATAGAAGCTAGTTAGGAACTCGCAACTGTTGATGTATTCGTTTGCTTAAATGATCATTTTTGTGAGCTAATAATAAATATGAGCACAAACATTGTATACATGATGAGGAAATATACTATTTTGTGCTATGAATGTTATGTAGTATTCTAAGAGGATATCGCTCAAGGGTTGTCTACTAATATTAAATGTAAAACATGAGGATTGTACATTTTATGTACTGGTAGGCCACAGTGCAGATGTCACTAAAATATACTCAGTATGGTGATAAGAAGTTATCGAGATCACATACTCTTGTTCATGCATTTACACATTTGAAAAGTACAGGAATACTGTATACTCCTGTACATTTACTCTTGATTCAGTGTTTTACTGGGTTAAGCTCTATCGTCCAATGAAGCCACTAAAGTCCAAAACGGATCAATTTTTGAATGTTTTCTGCTCCAATTTCACCAGTGGTTCACAAGTTCTTGCAATGCGGCTCTCTATCACTATAACCGGGGTGTATAAATCAGCTCATTGCATACCACAACATCGGTGTGTGAATCTATCAAAGTTGCTCTTGTCTATTACCAGAAATGTATCGTTGTGGCTCTTGTCTATTAATCTGTTATAATTGATGTTTGAAGCTTTCTGAACCTTTTACACCATAACCTTATACATTGCAGTGTTGATGGCGTAGATGACAGCGCATGACACAACGGTAATACGCTTTAGCTAAGAGTTATAAGCTAACTGCAGTTCAGTGGTAGCCAGATCTCCCTGAAGAACATACTGAGCATGCCCTTTTAGCATAATTTGTGTTCTTTATGTACGCAAATTTGAATATATGTGCTTGACATACTGCTGTGACTTGACTAAACCAGTGTTCAGCAAAAGATGGCAGCACCGAAGTTCCTTATGTATTGCCACTTAATATCATCACTAGTATCAAGTTATGGTGTACCTGTCTCTCCAGCAGTCCTCAGCTGCTAGATTGGGTAGTAAGATGATTTATCCAAATAAATAAATCCAATAAAAATACGGTAGTTGCTATTGTGGTACGAATTCATACATTCAAGTATTTATTGTTTTATATTTTGTTACGGTTATAGCCAATTTGACATATCATTAGTTCTGCACCCTCACACTCCATATCTAAACCTTAATAAAGCAAACTGGTTTAAGGTAGGCCTTTTTTGTCTGACCTTATAAAGGTCATGCTTTCTGGGTTGTGCTGACCGATTGCATCAGAGTTTTGTTGGAATATGTGCATAATTTTAGTTTTTGATGTTGCTTTGGCTAAAAATTTTGTATTTGAATATATTAATTTTTATTAGTAGAAAAACGGCAATTTACAATTTTCTTTTTGTTGTCTTTCAATTTCGTCATTAGTTTTTTTAGCGGGTGGAAATTTATAGAAGGTACCACAGAAGATAGATTTTAGATATGGTTACATGAACTCAATATACAATGAGTGAATGACCATCTAAAAATTAGCCTAGTATACAAGTAGCCATCTGTATTTACAGAAGCAGCTAGCTGTTTGGAGTTGTAGTACCTTGTTTCCAATGTTTGGGTTTATTGAACATACTAATGTGGTACATCATTTCTAGAGAATTACGTATGTAGTACAACCTGTTTTACAGCCTGTGTACTCTTAAATGACACTAGCAAAATATATCATACAAATTTAAAAAGGTTTTAATGACATCATGGCTAGGGATTGTCCTACATGCCACTCTGTGTAAGTTCGATGAGTCAACCATTAGCATTTAATACTTAGGTAGGCAGTCATACTAGAGCTGTGCATAACCTAAAATAGTTTCAATTTAGTTTAAGTTTCAAATAGTTCTATTTAGAACAAGCCACTTTATTTTGTATAGAATAATATATTTACAATATATTTATATTTGAATAAATACATATTACAGTCAATGGGTGCTTAATACAATCAACTGTTCTCTGTGAGGCTTCTCTTGCGCTGCTGGGCTGGTGCCAGATAGTTCTAACAATCTAACTATATAGGGTAGAGCCCCGCTTTTTCTAGAGGCCAGCCAGTTCTCATAGTGTCAATCGTGCTCTCGATCAGGCTGGTCGTTCTCTCGGCTGGGTCAGCCCTTCCTCTTTTTGGCTGGGTAGGTTCGGGCAATCTCCCTCTCAGCCCGCCGAGGACAAGTTGTCTTCTTGTCAGATGAAAGATGCTGTAGCTGGCCAATTGGGCCGATCTGGAGGTTGGTCGACATCCTCCCCAATAGCCAAAGTAGTTATATGGTGACAGAACTAAGGCTAACATGTAGGTATGTTAAGCTTGATCTCTAGTTTACGATAACATCTCAGTTACTTTGTCTATTTGGATCCTTATACATTTCAATCACATTGTTAGCTTTCAGAGTTCGAATGCTGCTGACCTTAGGAGTTGTAGCATGTTTTATAAGCACTTCCAGGATACCAGTACCTCCATTTTTAGTTACAGCATTTCCACCTTTCCGGTTCATAAATGTAACAATTTGAAGCCGGTCAGTTTTTAGGCGCTGAGGTTGAATGTAAGGTCAAAAGGTCGTGTAAAGTTGAATATAGCAGCATGTTAACCAGGTCAACCCTTAGCTCACATTGCTAGCCTAAAAGCGTTCTCCGACACGATACAGTTTTCTTTTGGATACGATTCATGTATTTTGTACCCAATGATCTGCCCTTTGCTTCCTTTTTAGAAAAACAACAGGCTGTTACGCTTGGAATCGAAATTCAAGTTTAGCACAAAGCGCCAGGCTCTTTGAAATTTCTAAGAGCAGATGCCCTGAGCAAGCTTGTAATCTACTATATAAACGGCAATCGTTGTGTGTGTGCGAGCGTGCGTGCGTGCGTGAGTGCGAGCAAGCGTGCGTGCGTGTGTGTGTGTTTGTGTGTGTGACTGCCAAAACGTAAGAACAGATTGATTCTTGTAGAGAAAGAGACCGAATTCGCAGAGCAGCAGCTAGACGAGCAGAAACTGTAGAGCAAACACAGCTACACTTACACCGAAACAGAATTGCAGCTGTTAAAAAAGCAGAAACCGCTGAACAAGCGTAGTCATCGAGAGCAGACCAGAATAGATGCTGCAGCTGCTAGTAGTGCAGAGACCGCTGAGTCGACCCAGCAGCGACTCAAACGGCTCAGAGCAGCCGCTACAGCGGCCAGACGTGCAGATGCAGCGGCGACAAGAACATGATGCTCTAGCTACAACAGCTGCTCGGCGAGCTGAATTTCCAGAGCAGATGCAACGGCAACAACAGCAAGATGCACTAACTACAGCAGCTGTTCAGCCAGCTGTACGTTGCCCGCTCCGGAGTAGGCACAAGCCAAAAACTGTTTGTTCATACGCCCAACCGAAAAACAAACAATGTTGTCTATCCACGATTGTTGCGTTGAATTAGCATTGTGATATTTTTATGTCATGCTTGCATTGAATTAACGTTATGTTATTGTTATGTCATGCTATGTCTTTCATGTTCTATTATACCTATACATATTATCCACATGCAGCATTTTCTAACTTATTTTTCAGTATATACATGCATATATTTTCATGTATTCATTTTCCTTATTGTATCTCATGAAAAGCTATCATTTTGGCGTTGTTTTTTATTGTAAGGTGCTAATGCGGCATCTGCCTTGACATCATACTGTCTGTGGTGTTATACATGTAAATTTTACTGATAGTAAATTTTATCAACACAACCATATTACTGTTGCACTGTTTGTATATATCATGTCAAAACACAGGCTATAGATGAAGAACTGGTGAGCCCTGATTAGTGTTTTAAGCATGTAGGAGTCTCCATTCAGTAAATGCTGATGATAGCAAAATATTGTGTAGAGTTTCTTAAAACATGCAAAAATTTTCAATACTGCCAGTTTGAAGAACTTCAGTTTGCCTAGCAATGTCAATCTCATTATCAGTTCTCTGTACAAAAATAGGACAACTCCGATTTGAGTGGTTCGAGACTGATGCATTGTAGACTGGCTGTCAAACGCATTGCAGATTTCCCCAACATGATTGGCGTGTATGACTGCATATGTGTATAGCCTGGTTCCCATATACGTCGCAAAGCACCGGCGGTAATATCGTGCAGCAAAACACTTGCGGTGCTCGGCGCAGTTTAATGTTCACATAAAAGCCACATTGTAATAATATCGTAAACATAATTGCGTAATCAAATAAAATGTTCGCTAGCCATGCCGTTCTTATAATGGTGACCTTCACCCGTACAGTGCATTTCGGGAAGGCTTTGCCTGCGGCTGTTTGCGAAATTTGAACAGCGCTAAACTATTGCGATGCCGCCGGCAACTTTGGGACCTTAGTATATGCAATGCTGTGCTTCTTCGTCTTGTTTCGTTAAGGCCAATGTGTTTCGCCTCACAATATCAACAATAATTTTCTCAAATTTAAAATTTGGCGATTTGTGTACTGATTATATACGTTATCAAAAGATATACGGTGCATCGTATATCCATTTCGTAATTGACGTACTTGCTATTTATTTCTCATCTACATTTAGTTCTCCACTAATTTATTCCAGCAGCTCTGATTACTTTTTCTCAGCTACACTATGTTTCTTTGATTATTATTTGATACCTTGCGTTCCACAATCATTAAATACGAACTAAATATTTTCTTTTATTTATTCAAGTCTTTTATGTTATTACGTTATTTCTTTGAATTAAAATAACTTTCTCAATCAGTTCTGTTTAAGTTCATTTTTTCGCATGAATATTTTCCAAATTTTTTAATTAACATTTATTTTAATATCGATATAGTATACTAATTACTAGTTATTATTAGTAACACACGTCTTTCACAAAAGTTCCTAACAGTTTTCACTTTGTGTATTAGCTTACACATTATTCCTTCTAAACCTAACATATTAGTAATTCGTAATTAATTTCACATTTTACAATTTGTAAGATTATCTGTTAGATTATCTGTAAGATTTACTGTAAGATTTATCATGTAAGATTAAAAGTATCAGTTATTCCTCACTCTCTTATATTGACATACATTTACATACTTTGAGAAATATATATATATATAGATGTATAGAATTACATTCTTTTACTACATTTATAAACTTTTTATAACTTTTAAAGTTTATAATATAAGTTTTAAAAGTTTGTTTCATTATCGTTATTATTTCAACTTGCATTTTTTTAAACATAATTTGAGTATCGCGTTTGAAATTTAAACATTGTTCATTTTCCTATCACTGTTATTGTTACTTAGTTAGTTTCCAATCTTTATTAATAATATTAATTTTTCATTCAACCATTTTTGGCAGACATTGTTCTAATAAAATTTCAACTACAAAATACTACCATATTCTGTAATTTTTGTTTAATTGATCTATTAAATATTATTTATTGCCTCAAAATAAAAAAACTTGCAAATTTTTCCAGAGCAACGTCGGGTATTCATCTAGTCTACTATAAATACATGGCACAGGAAGCAAGTATGACTCACATGTATGATGCAATCTACTATAAATACATGACACAGGAAGCAAGTATGACTCACATTTATGATGCAATCTACTACAATAACAAGACTATTTTACAGTAATAGATGTATCTACATGTACATGTACAAATTCTAAAATCTCAAATAACCACTTATTTTATTATCTGCGAGCTGTAAGCCCGGTGATGCCTGGATTTCTTTCATTGTCAATTAGATAGACAGCAGGTCGGTGTTTAATAGGTTCTCAGGAACCCGACAGAGAATATAAAACCACATATTTTTAGCGACTCGATGGAAGGCACGAAGGATATGCCTTACGAGGTTTAGATAAAGTTGGCCATTAAATATGGATACGAATAGTGTTTGTGCGGACTAACAGACAGACACCACAACAGAAGGGTTCATTAATATAGATGAGTTGTATAGACCCATTACATTCTCAAGCCTTTGCATTACACATACAAAGGCTTGAGAATATGTTGCTAACTACAATGTACATGTATGTTGCAACATCTGTTACTGGCTAATAGTTCTGCTTACTAATTTGAGATTGTACTTCATGTTTGTGCTTGATCTTCATGTTCCCAAAGGCGCGAGTACCAACTTGCAAAAAGCTAATTCATCTGAATTCTATTTAAGTAACAAATAACACTTTTTACCTCTTTTAAGTGTTTTGCAGTCTGTTTAGCACAGTAAAAGTGAACCAGGTGCACAAAAGATGTTAAAAAACAAACTTTTTGATTTTATTGAAATTAGGCAAAATTCATCACTCACAATGTTTTTATTACAAAATGTAGGCCTAAACTGTAAAATATTTTACAGTAAATTTTTCCAAAAGTAAAGTTCACTGAAAAGCATTTAATTTAGAAAATTTTATGCCAATGAAAATTGCAGTGAAGGAATGACTGCTTTAGTGACAGCATTCTATCTAGTCATAATCATGGAAACAGTCAGTTGTTGGGTTTTTTAAATAGTCCGTTTGTTGACAATGGCTGGTGCTGAGTCTAAATTGATGGCGACATTCTAGTATATTTGTTCACTAATTTCAAACCCACGTTACCTTTGGATGCAAAAAACAACTCATATGAAGTTAAAATAATACATGAGCTGCAACAGTATGTTTTTTTTCAAATTCTCATGGAGAGGGTGACTAGAATAGGCAATATTTAATAATCTGATCAACAAAAAATGCTTGCAATATAATAATACAGTACTAAGTCTTGCAACAAATGATGTGCGGCAGAAAAAGAACAAATTTTTAAATTCGGTGAGTCTTTTTTCAGACAAAAAATGCATGTTTACAGTAAATTAAGTTGTATCCTGATCATTGATCAGCGTCAAAGTTTAGTCCACAAAAGCAGCAATCGCAGAAAGGCCAGTGCCAAGGTAAATGCCCTTCAATAATTATAAGACACCAATGTATTTGCGTTGAATTACACAGTGAAGGTTTGTCTTCTCTCGTACTTGGGATAAACCTTGAAGCCAACCAAACTTTCCCTGCCATTTTTAAGTACCTAAGGCTTTGACCAAACAATACAAGGCCAAAGGCACAGGAAATTCAAGCTGAACATAAAATATTAAAATCATTAATGTAAATCTAGATCAAGTTAAAAATTATTCAGAGCTCTTCCTCAATCGCACAGGAATTATATGCTTTGGATAAAGGTAGACAAAGACATTATAGTAGATTTCTGAATAGTCAGCGGTGGCTGACAGCCGTAACACTTTACCATCAAAAGTTCTTTTATGACTGGCCGAGTTCAGTTTGTCAAACATCTCCTGAAGGAATAAAATATTTGGCTAAAATACATTTTGGATAACGTAACTTGTTGATGAATTTGTCTACTCCTCGCTACACAGGACAGTGTGGCTCCTTTCTTTTCTCAGTTGCTGTCCCAATTATTTATTCTAAAAAAATGCGCTTTGTTTACAGTTCAATAAATACTAATGCTGCCTTTAGATAGCATGGTTTTTAATAAATTTAAAAGAAAATAATACACAGAGATGAGTCAAAAAAGCGTATGAAAAATATGAATAAATCTGCCTAACCAATTTTTACTTTGGTTTATGGAGCTAAAGCCTAGGAAGCCTAAAAATCTCACTGATATGTTGATCTCTTCAATTCAGCGAATACAAAAAATTTTAAACCGAATGCTCAGAACTATTATTAACAAAAATAGTCTATAAGAGCAACCATAGAAATGACTAGTACAAAAGATTTACCTGCGGAAATGTGATTATTTAGGCTAAGAAAAATTGTTAAAAATACTGAAGTTATTTTCTTGTCAGTACAATTGAAACTTAAAATCAGCAATGAGTAATTTGGTAACCTTAGTGATTTTGTAAAATAATAAACTAATACAGTGCATATAGTTCTGAGTCAGCAACATAAAAAGTGTACAATTTATAAAGCATGAAGTTTGTTGAAAAAGTTTGTTTGGTTTGATGACAGACTTGTTGTTATTTTTGTGGAGTAGCATTTGAATATGTTTAAAATACTTATGACAATGGATTATGGCTAATAGAGTACTCATATGGGATGCAACAGCGTTGTCTGACTAAGTTTAAAGATTTATAAATTTTATTTAAAGAGTGTTGGTGTGACCAATAGTAGCCATGGTTTAACTAACACTGTAGTAGTATGGCCATAGTTCAATTAGTAGTAGTATAGTCATAGTTCAACTAGTAGTAGTATAGTCATAGTTCAACTAGTAGTAGTATAGTCATAGTTCAACTAGTAGTAGTATAGTTATAGTTCAACTAGTAGTAGTATAGTCATAGTTCAACTAGTAGTAGTATAGTCATATTTCAAGTAGTAGTAGTATAGTCATAGTTCAACTAGTTGTAGTATAGTCATAGATCAACTAGTAGTATAGTCATAGTTCAACTAGTAGTAGTATAATAATATTTCAACTAGTAGTAGTATAGTCATAGTTCAACTAGTAGTAGAATAATCATAGTTCAACTAGTAGTAGAATAATCATAGTTCAACTAGTAGTAGAATAATCATAGTTCAACTAGTAGCAGAATAATCATAGTTCAACTAGTAGCAGAATAATCGTAGTTCAACTAGTAGTAGAATAATCATAGTTCAACTAGTAGCAGAATAATCATAGTTCAACTAGTAGTAGTATAGTCATAGTTCAACTAGTAGTAGTATAGTCATATTTCAAGTAGTAGTAGTATAGTCATAGTTCAACTAGTTGTAGTATAGTCATAGATCAACTAGTAGTATAGTCATAGTTCAACTAGTAGTAGTATAGTCATATTTCAACTAGTAGTAGTATAGTCATAGTTCAACTAGTAGTAGAATAATCATAGTTCAACTAGTAGTAGAATAATCATAGTTCAACTAGTAGTAGAATAATCATAGTTCAACTAGTAGTAGAATAATCATAGTTCAACTAGTAGTAGAATAATCATAGTTCAACTAGTAGTAGAATAATCATAGTTCAACTAGTAGCAGAATAATCATAGTTCAACTAGTAGCAGAATAATCGTAGTTCAACTAGTAGTAGAATAATCATAGTTCAACTAGTAGCAGAATAATCATAGTTCAACTAGTAGTAGTATAGTCATAGTTCAACTAGTAGTAGTATAGTCATATTTCAAGTAGTAGTAGTATAGTCATAGTTCAACTAGTTGTAGTATAGTCATAGATCAACTAGTAGTATAGTCATAGTTCAACTAGTAGTAGTATAGTCATATTTCAACTAGTAGTAGTATAGTCATAGTTCAACTAGTAGTAGAATAATCATAGTTCAACTAGTAGTAGAATAATCATAGTTCAACTAGTAGTAGAATAATCATAGTTCAACTAGTAGTAGAATAATCATAGTTCAACTAGTAGTAGAATAATCATAGTTCAACTAGTAGCAGAATAATCATAGTTCAACTAGTAGTAGTATAGTCATAGTTCAACTAGTAGTAGTATAGTTATAGTTCAACTAGTAGTAGTATAGTCATAGTTCAACTAGTAGTAGTATAGTCATATTTCAACTAGTAGTAGTATAGTCATAGTTCAACTAGTAGTAGAATAATCATAGTTCAACTAGTAGCAGAATAATCATAGTTCAACTAGTAGTAGAATAATCATAGTTCAACTAGTATTAGAATAATCATAGTTCAACTAGTAGCAGAATAATCATAGTTCAACTAGTAGTAGTATAGTCATAGTTCAACTAGTAGTAGTATAGTTATAGTTCAACTAGTAGTAGTATAGTCATAGTTCAACTAATAGTAGTATAGTCATATTTCAAGTAGTAGTAGTATAGTCATAGTTCAACTAGTTGTAGTATAGTCATAGATCAACTAGTAGTATAGTCATAGTTCAACTAGTAGTAGTATAGTCATAGTTCAACTAGTAGTAGAATAATCATAGTTCAACTAGTAGTAGAATAATCATAGTTCAACTAGTAGTAGTATAATCATAGTTCAAGTAGTAGTATAGTCATAGATCAACTAGTAGTATAGTCTATAGTCAATAGATCTATTTTCTATTGTCATGACTACATCTTAATGCTAGAGTAAAAGAGTTAATCGAAATATCTATTGTTTAGTTTGAGCTGTGTATTGTAAAACAGCATAAAGTTACTGTGCTATGCTGTTTTGACAAACTGTGATAGAGATGCTGACCTTATATGCTGTCTGTAAAATACCAGTTGTAAAGTGTGTTTTTGCCGTCAGTAAAAACTTTATTTTTAAAAATTGCTCAGTAAATATTAATTTGTTAAGCTTATGTTCAGCATGCTACTAATTTTGAGATGTATGTTACATTTTTTCGAAGCTTTGTTACAAATAAACAAAAATTTAGATCAGCTCAAAACTTAGTTTACCTTTCCGGTATTTAGTTCAACATATAGTTAACTGTCTAACTTTCCTGTATCTAGTTCAACATATAGTTAACTGTCTTACTTTCCTGTATCTAGTTCAACATATAGTTAACTGTCTTACTTTCCTGTATCTAGTTCAACATATAGTTAACTGTCTTACTTTCCTGTATCTAGTTCAACATATAGTTAACTGTCTTACTTTCCTGTATCTAGTTCAACATATAGTTAACTGTCTAACTTTCCTGTATCTAGTTCAACATATAGTTAACTGTCTTACTTTCCTGTATCTAGTTCAACATATAGTTAACTGTCTTACTTTCCTGTATCTAGTTCAACATGTAGTTAACTGTCTTACTTTCCTGTATCTAGTTCAACATATAGTTAACTGTCTTACTTTTCTGTATCTAGTTCAACATGTAGTTAACTGTCTTACTTTCCTGTATCTAGTTCAACATATAGTTAACTGTCTTACTTTCCTGTATCTAGTTCAACATGTAGTTAACTGTCTTACTTTCCTGTATCTAGTTCAACATATAGTTAACTGTCTTACTTTCCTGTATCTAGTTCAACATATAGTTAACTGTCTTACTTTCCTGTATCTAGTTCAACATGTAGTTAACTGTCTTACTTTCCTGTATCTAGTTCAACATGTAGTTAACTGTCTTACTTTCCTGTATCTAGTTCAACATATAGTTAACTGTCTTACTTTCCTGTATCTAGTTCAACATGTAGTTAACTGTCTTACTTTCCTGTATCTAGTTCAACATGTAGTTAACTGTCTTACTTTCCTGTATCTAGTTCAACATATAGTTAACTGTCTTACTTTCTTGTATCTAGTTCAACATATAGTTAACTGTCTTACTTTCCTGTATCTAGTTCAACATGTAGTTAACTGTCTTACTTTCCTGTATCTAGTTCAACATGTAGTTAACTGTCTTACTTTCCTTTATCTAGTTCAACATATAGTTAACTGTCTTACTTTCCTGTATCTAGTTCAACATATAGTTAACTGTCTTACTTTCCTGTATCTAGTTCAACATATAGTTAACTGTCTTACTTTCCTGTATCTAGTTCAACATATAGTTAACTGTCTTACTTTCCTGTATCTAGTTCAACATGTAGTTAACTGTCTTACTTTCCTGTATCTAGTTCAACATATAGTTAACTGTCTTACTTTCCTGTATCTAGTTCAACATATAGTTAACTGTCTTACTTTCCTGTATCTAGTTCAACATATAGTTAACTGTCTTACTTTCCTGTATCTAGTTCAACATATAGTTAACTGTCTTACTTTCCTGTACCTAGTTCAACATATAGTTAACTGTCTTACTTTCCTGTATCTAGTTCAACATGTAGTTAACTGTCTTACTTTCCTGTATCTAGTTCAACATATAGTTAACTGTCTTACTTTCCTGTATCTAGTTCAACATATAGTTAACTGTCTTACTTTCCTGTATCTAGTTCAACATATAGTTAACTGTCTTACTTTCCTGTATCTAGTTCAACATATAGTTAACTGTCTTACTTTCCTTTATCTAGTTCAACATATAGTTAACTGTCTTACTTTCCTGTATCTAGTTCAACATATAGTTAACTGTTTTACTTTCCTGTATCTAGTTCAACATATAGTTAACTGTCTTACTTTCCTGTATCTAGTTCAACATATAGTTAACTGTCTTACTTTCCTGTATCTAGTTCAACATATAGTTAACTGTCTTACTTTCCTGTATCTAGTTCAACATATAGTTAACTGTCTTACTTTCCTGTATCTAGTTCAACATATAGTTAACTGTCTTACTTTCCTGTATCTAGTTCAACATATAGTTAACTGTCTTACTTTCCTGTATCTAGTTCAACATATAGTTAACTGTCTTACTTTCCTGTATCTAGTTCAACATGTAGTTAACTGTCTTACTTTCCTGTATCTAGTTCAACATATAGTTAACAGTCTTACTTTCCTGTATCTAGTTCAACATATAGTTAACTGTCTTACTTTCCTGTATCTAGTTCAACATGTAGTTAACTGTCTTACTTTCCTGTATCTAGTTCAACATATAGTTAACTGTCTTACTTTCCTGTATCTAGTTCAACATATAGTTAACTGTCTTACTTTCCTGTATCTAGTTCAACATATAGTTAACTGTCTTACTTTCCTGTATCTAGTTCAACATATAGTTAACTGTCTTACTTTCGCATCAACCAATTGCTACAAACAAACTCTCGATGACCCATTTTTAAGCTGCCCTGTCCTGTCCATAGACCTATTAACTATATAGTATAGCTAATAGGTCTATGATCCAATCACTCAAAATGTGAGCTTAAAGGTTGACTTGCAACAAAATTCACATTGCAGTTATTTGATAACAAAAGATTCACCATGTCTTACTCTGTCGTGTTGTAGGTGCAAAATATGTGGGAATGTGATTACAAGCTCTTAAAAGCTCAAAATTAACAGTTAATCGCAGCCACACGAGACCGCCGTAGTTTGGATTCTCTTTCCAAAACGGCTCAAATGTGACGTAGTTGTTACAGGATGGCTTCTGTTTACACTTTCATACAACCTTATTCGTCGAAATATTTTCACAAATATACTTCAAGCATTCAATAAAACCATGGCTATTGTTCTTATGTGTCTATTTTATCGTCATTGTAATGCTGTCACTTTTAGCAGTGATATCTTATAACTTACTGTAAAAATTTGCTAAACTTTTTAACCTTAGCTCAAAGGAGTACACATCATTGTCTGATAAACATGACAAGCCTGTTGGTCACCTATGATAATCGAAAAGTGCTGCAAAAATTATTTGCGAAGTATTGGGTCACATGATCAGATTACGACTTGACAATTAGTTCAAGCCGAAACAAAACTGTAAAGTAGCGAGCATCTATATTTGATACGGGGTTTTCGGTAAAACCCGAAGTGTTTGTCATAAACTAGTGCTACGATAAGCTTATATTGAGCTTTTTATTGGCCTTTCAATTCACGTGAGAACATCATGTGACAAGACAATAACCAAACTATCATGACTACGTCAGAGAAATAAAGAGATTCCAATCTACGGCGGCTTTTCGTTTTTGAGCTTTTAAGAGCTTGTAATCACATTTCCACATATTTGGCACTCACAACACAATAGAGTAAGACATGGTGAATCTTTTGATACCAAATAACTGTAATGAGAATTTTGTTGCTAGTCAACCTTTAACATGAGCTGTGTTATCGACAAACACGCGTTTAACTCGCTCACCTAGATAAGGGAGACGTATCATATGCTGACAAGGTGGCAGCCCTAACTCGGTTGTATCCATGCATATTGGCCGGATCAAGCTCTCTCTTAATTCTTCAATGCCGGTCGCTTGTCCTCAGGCCATTTCTCAAGCTTTGCTTGCTTGCCAAAGATTTTTTTCATCGACGCCTCGGAAGTTATTTCCAGCTCTTGATTTGGTGCAGCTGAAAGATTATAGAGACCAGATTTATTGTTTTTCAGGTCATTTTGAGTTAAAATATGTAGGTTACAATGGTTCCTATAGGTTATAATTAGCTGAAATCAGCGAGACCTAGCTGATAACTGGCCTACATATTGACCCACGGTTTAACCAAACTTGTGTGCCTTAGTTCTATAAATACTTTTCGTATTGGCATTATGCCCTACTTATCGGTTTCTTATTCAGTAATTCAAATGCACCTGGAGGTGTTGCTAGACATGGAAATGCCCAAAACTTCTATAACTTTGCCAACATTATAACAATCAACTACCAAAGTTCAGCATTTTGCTCACAAGGGTTATCTGCAAACTGAATAAATATCAGACAGGATGGTTTTTGTCAGCAATGACCTCGTCATATTGATATGCTCATGTAAGTATCGAAGACCGATGCACCATTTGCCCTTTGCGATTTGCCAGCAAAAAATTTATATTCTTTATTTTCCTTCTGAAGTGCCTATTCATCCACAGGAACACATAAACACAAGACATAGACACAGGAGTTAATGCGAGGATTATGATGATATTTCAGAGTAATAGTGAGTTAGAGAATGATAGAAATTTAAGTTGATTCAGATTGATGAGAATGTCTCGAAAGGAATTCGAAAAAAATGAACGAATAGGCACTTCAGAGTTCAGAAGGAAACAAAGAATATAACTTTTCCACTGGCAAATGGCACACCGGTCTTTGATATGTAAGGATTCCACTTCATCCGGATCTATTTTGCCAAATGTTTGTACTCATGTCTTTTAAATATAACGGCAACACAACTGTCTGAATACAATAAATGCCCCCTCAACTTTGAATGCAAACCCTTCTGTTCATGCTGCCCTCTCTAGGAATAACAAGCATACAAGTGATAAAAACATAATGGCCTTGTAGGATACTTTACAGGTGATTAAATGTGTTCATCTAAAGTCTGCTAGAATTATGTATAAGAAATATTTAGGATGCACAGTCTCTGTAGCAAAAAAGTAATATAATATAAGATAGTTTAATTTACGGTTGAGAAATGAATAAGCCTTATTTATCACACTGTCTAGTCTGAGACCACAAGCACCAACTTTCTTTGCACACCTTCCCAAGAACTCCTGTTAGTTTATCACTGGCTATTATCATTAGCTTTTCCTAGATGAAGTACTATATACATGCTTCAAGATGCTTAGCTGATGTCGCATAGCTAAAGCTACGTTCATAAACGCTGTCATACAAGCTATATTACAAATAATTTATAGTTTAAAATTTGCTGCTCAATGTTTTTTTTGGCTGTTTTGCTGTAAAGTATTTTAGACTGATTTTTTCATTATTATTATATAATACACTGCCTTGCCTCAATTAATACTTGACATTTTTAACCCCAGTTGGGACGTACAATATAACCCATGATGCACCAGTAATATGCAAAATGTAGTCATTGTGTCTTAGCCTCGGTCTCATGTCAGCAGGTAGGGTGCTGTATAGAATTCTATACAATACTCTACCTGCTGGCAGCTGTGCATGACACTGCTAGGTCACTTGAAATTTTTCTTTTGTAATTTTTTTGGTTTATTTATTTTGTATTATTTTGCATTTCTCTGTTTTTAATGAATACATTGATTATGCAGATCAAAGTAGTTATCAAGTAATTGTCTCAAGTATTGGCGAGAAGTTAGTATACATAATTTGCTATAATACTATACAGTATGAAAAATACACTTAAATAAATATGTTACTTATTTATTAAAAGTTTTGTATAAAGTTGACAATAAAAGAATACTGAACACTGGTGGATATAAAAGCATTATTCCATGTACATGTACAATACCATTGCCATGAAATACTGTACCGTAGTTTTTATAAGGAATCATCTTGCTTGCTGGCTTATTTCTTCAACATCTAATTCTGGTTATTCAACGTAAATCTAGGGCTGGCTGCTGAAATAAAACTTAGTTGTTAGCATGCGACCTGGTTGTTGGAATGGAACCTATCATTGGAATGGCGCCTGGTCATTGAAATTTGATCTGGTCATTGGAATAGAACCTGTTTGGTAGGAAGAAACCTGGTTGTTTAAACAGATCCTTGTCACCAGAAAGAAACCTGGTTATTGGAAGAACCTAGTTATTCAAATGGAGCCTGATTGAATGAACAGAACCTAGTCGCTAAGTGAGGGAGCATGGGATAGTACTCTGAACATAATCTTGATTCCACTCTTGACTTGAACCTATTATTAAATATATTAATGCTACGACCTAAAATTGCCCTTGAATTGTTACAAAATGCGTAGATACTGTTTTGACCAGATAGCAGCAGCTAGGGCTGCAGTTGTTTAAGGCTATTGAACTAGGTGTTGATTCATTACTAGTAGGTACTCCACCACCTTCTCTAGTGTCCCCACTAACCGCAGCATTAGTGACCAGTGCCAACTTTTATAAGGCCGCCCACATCTCCAATTCAAACATCTTGTTGTCCCGTCGAGTTAATCCTCATCTTCCATAAACATATTTCATGTAGCCCGCACTATATCTATACTGACAAAGCATTTCTAGTGTCAATTTCTTTGGATTTAAACCCCAAAATTCTGTGGAAAGTAGACTACAACTGAGTGCAAAACATTGTTTTGTGAATTTGGAGTTGTCTTCCCTAATTAATTGTTTTATCATTAACGAATGTTTCAGCTCTGAGTCATACATACATGTACATGTATTTGCTTTTTTGCAAATGTGGTTAAAGGTAGATGTTAGTAGATGATGAGCTGTCTTTTAGCCCCTAACAAGTAAACAACACTTTGGTTATTGATACAGATTTCTGGTTTAAATATTGATAACCCTGCGTGATTTTTAAAATAAAAATTAGAAATCATAATCAGAGTATTGAATTATAATAAAAAGTAACATCTGGTTTAAATTTGGTCTATTTATAATATGATGTACTGTTCTAGGGGTGGTACCTCTTGCCCCCTACCTCATCATTTTAATCTCTCCCATTATTATAACTACCAAGCTTTATAGATTTCTATCGTGAAAATCCATTAGTTCTAAGATAGCTGAAGGCTTAATCTTAATAATGCATGTATTTCTTCAATTTTGACTTCTGCTAGTGACTAGTCGTTCTAGACAGAGCAATCGAAACACTCTGGAATAGGTAGATGCTCATAGATTTACTATTAAGATGTCTCCGGTGCTAATCAGGTCCAAGTGTTTTGGATACATTCAAAGGTCAATATCTGGGTATGTATATTACAGTATCTCAATTACATATTACATCTCATGTTTGTCATCGGTGTTAATTAGCGGTTTATATGAATGTTATTCTCTATTGAGGAGTCATGGCTGTAACAGTATTATTTGTAATCTTTTTAGCTTAATTTGTATTGCATAAATATATAACTTGACAAAGTTTTTATGGACAAAGTTGTATTATTGTTTTATCATTATTATTATTAGATAATTAATGATGAGTAGTTATTAATATGGATTGTTAGTATGATTAATAAATAAAATCGGTGTCATCAAAACTTGAAACTTCTATTAATATCAATAAAAGTTCCAAAGTTTTGCAGAATTGTCGTTAAAAAAGGCAAGTGAAATACGTAGCAAGTGTGCAGCAAAGATCACAATTCTATCTTTTTAAAACCTTTTGATTTTTTTTCTACAAATTACTGAATATGGTTTTAAAACTGAATCAATATCACTGTATGTAAAATCCTTACACACACCGTGTAACCTCATTAAAATAGGATTTGCCTTCTCTCTCACAAGTGATCAAACTTTGCATACCTGTAAGTATGTACATCACTGACAGTTTTCTCAAATGCGACAAAAAATAATGTACATCCACTCCTAGCTAGTCCACCCCTATTATCTGCCATAAAACTAAGAATATGAAAACTGGACGCTAGCAAATACCCAGGTAAGCGCAAAATGCCTTTTATAACTTTTGCCGACCAATCCACTGCTCAGTATTTTAGAGATGCTTGTTTGTTGGGAATAACTCATACGGAACCTGTATAACGATAATATTAGCTGTATGAATTGACCGAAATAGTGAACGCAAAACAACATCAATTTCCTTGAAATCAATTAACCCACCGATTCTGGCAAAGAGTTTATAAAGCCATTCTTGCACCTGTTTGGCGGTTTGGGGGCTCGCCTAATTTCACTTAGTAGAGTCGAGCATAAAATCTTTTGAGCTCTCAATATTTGGTCTGTTGGAATTGAGTCGAGCTATGTACAAGTACCTGTCAACACAGCTCTGATTACACTTCATAAGTCCATCTACTAAATAAGATTTCAGCACAGGTGACAATGGGGCTATGATGTATTCAGTATGTTCTGCAAATCATGTTTTGCAATATCTTAAACAATATTATTTTATTATAGTTTTTACAAGCCAAAACATTTTCATCTCAGCATAAAGTTTTTATTAAAACATTCATCCAAGTCATGGCCACTCACATAGTTTCAACTCATATAATGGGACAAATTAATCTATTGCAGCAAACTCAAAGGAAACATATCATGGTTTGTAAACAGAAACCATCTTGTAACAACTACGTCCCATTTGAGCCGTTTTCGAAAGAGAATCCAAACTACGACGGCTCGAGTGGCTGCGATCAACTGTTCGTTTTTGAGCATTTAAGAACTTGTAATCACATTTCCACATGTTTGGCACCTACAACACAATAGAGTAAGACATGGTGAATCTTTTGATACCAAATAACTGTGATGTTGTTTGGTAAATTTTGTTGCAAGTCAACCTTTAAGAAACGATGATTCGTGATAGCAAAAAGTTACAATTTTACTAATTAGTAAATGTATTCATGAGTACTAAAATTATTACCTTTAGTGTAATATATATATGAGACTCAAAGTTAAAGATAACTTTACTTCCATTCTCCTATCTCTCTTATCCGCTCTAGCCATAAGCTGTCTGCCCCAAACTTCAACCACCTGATGCTCAGAAAACTCGGAGTCACCTTCGCAGGAACTGAAAGCATTGTTACAATTCTGATGTTCGTCAATAAAACGTGTCGATGCAGTAGCCTAATTCAGTAAATTAGCAATGTCAATAAATTCAGTAGATATCAATGTTCATGTGCAATCTAGTAATTGAGTAAAATCCTTTACTTCGTGATCCCAGACAACTCGTTTCGTACTGATGATTGGCTAAAGAAGAGATCTTATATTTATCGCTCATGGACTCTTTTCATATGTATGACTATACAAGTCATGAATAAAGCACCCGCTCGAATCTGAACGCTTCAAAAAATGATCTCATTCAAGCGCTTATATCTCTAGACAGGGTTAGTCTACAAAGACAAAAATGACATCAAATTGTAGCTGATGTTTTAGCCTTTTATTGGTCTCAACTTCATTTGATCGACTTTTTTAATGCAATCACATCTTTAACACAACAGAGTGATACTAATGGAATAAAGTTACACTTGAATGCAAATGTTTTATAAAAAATAATGTAATGCCAATAATAATGTTAACATGAATGATGACAGTAAGAATAATAATGGCACTAATACTATTAATGTTGATGATAATAATATCAACATCATTAGGCATAAACAAAAGGAGTGAATGACTTCCTCTTCAGAAAATGAGTACGCGATTAGGATACATTTAGTATTAGAATTTTATTAAAAATTAAAGTGGTTAAAAATTAAAATATAATTAATATAAATGTAGGTAAGAATCAATATAGATTTAATATTTTATATTCTGTGAAATGCCTGATTTTCATTGGTTAACCAGAAATAAGGTAATGAATATTGGGCATTTGCATCAGACATCATCTTCAGTTAAACCAATGATTTCTTTTTTCATATACGCGTATTATTCTTAAATGTTAATAAGATATCCTTAAATAAACCTGATATCTTTAAAATTTCAAATTTTACTAATTCTCTTCATTGAACAATCCACAGTGAGTCGCAATATTTCACAAGTAAAGTTGGTAGAGCGGAGCCCTCTTCACAATTTCTCATTAGTTTATGAGTCGAAGGGTGGAACTAAAGTCTAATAATAGAAACGCTGCCCTTGTCAACAGACATGGCTCTATTACCAGATTTATTTTACGCTCTGTGTTGTAACATTGTAACATTTCTGGAACTTGTACTCGTGGTAACACCAAAAGGAAATTGTCCCATAAAGGATCAGACTTGAAAGGATGCACAATGTAAATCTACGAAGTTGTTTTATTGCTCTCACCTGCTAATCATGGCTTTGTGTTATTAATATTTGCAAAAAATCTCTATTATATACTATTTAGTCAGCAATATAACTTGTGAATAGCACCAAACGGGTATCGGCCATTGCTTGATTCATTGAAACCAAAATTCCTATGCAACTGGACATTGTGAATAGAAGTGAATGAGGTCACAGATGACTAGGAGAGACTTCATGAGGTCACAGATGGATCCACACAATACTTTTATAGTATACAACACTATACGTCAAGCTTACTGAGTTGAATACATTATAAACTGAAAAAGTTTCAAAATTTCTTTCAAAAATAGTAAATGTCATACTACTTTCTTGCTGACCGTATATTTTATAATAACAGTAAGGATATGCTTTAAATTTATTTGAATTAGAATAAAGTTGAGCTGATTGTAACCTCTATAAAACTGTTATACAGCTTTACTAGTTGAATGCCTGGCGTGGCCCGGGCAATAAAAGTCTTTGCACAGGAAACTTATTGTTATTCAACATATAACGGTTACCACTCTAACTTTCAATTTTCATATCATGAAAAAAAGTGTTGGTGCCGGTTAAATAAATTAAGAGAAAAAATAAAACAACTGTAAAGGTTTTCAAACTTTGTCAAATAATTGTAACTTCATATTATGAGGGAAATGTTTTGTGCCGGTCAAATAAGTTAAGAAACAAAATAAAACAACTATAAATGTGTTTAAATGTAAATGAGAAATAATGAGCAAGTAATAGCTAAATTAAGTCTGTTTTGCTACGATTACAATAGAAGATGATTTGGTAATGATACAATTTTTGTACTTTTTGGACTATTAACTTCACCCCTATACAAGTCGCATCTGCTTTATTTTCAAAAAATCCGATAATAAAATAAAACATAGGCTGCACCTTTTGTATAGGCAGCAGAACTCATGACGGTGCTTTTTAACGCGGCAGCAACTTTGCTGGTTAATACGGAATAGTACCGTTAGACATTGTTTCGCTTTTTCTTTCACCACTAGAAGCGCACTAACCGGAGATTCTGGTTAATGCGCCCTAGCAGTGAAAGAAAAACTGCAGAATAGCCGCACCCTTATATAAGCCGCATGGCTCAAAACATCAGAATAAGTAGCAGCTAATAGTCTGAAAAGTACGGCAAAACAAACTGAGAAAATAAAATAAAAATCCTGAATATGTTGAATTATTAATAACAGTTTGTGCATATAAGCGTGTGTATAAAAAGTTACTGCTCCAGCAGAAGATATCCTTCAAAATTTTGAATACGACAATATTGGCTCCTCTCGAAACTGGTACAAATATAAAAACGAGAAAAGGGTGTAGACAGTATATAGTAAGGGCTTTGAATCGTAACAGCCTTTGTAGGCGAGTGGTTAGACATTTGGATTGCAAACCTGCAGTTGCGATAATCGTGAGTTGAAATCTAGCATGATGGATTTTAATTGGTTTTAATTCTAAGATTTTAATAGCTATAGCTGGACAGATATTCAAACTATCGACTAACAAACATTGAGACTTATATATATAGATGGAAACTACTTATAAGATAAAGTTTTGCCATTGATTGTGGTTACAAGGTGCTCTCAAAGCCACACTAACTAGCAGACCTCTGGCCTAGCTGTAGTTGGTAAAATCTTTTACGGAGTTAAAAGTTGTGACTATTAGAGACTGTAAGTAGAATCGTCCTACCTTGTTATCTACTATACATAGCGTCATTATGTCATTATTTTTACAATTTACTGCAATCAGAAACTTCGTTGGTTGACCCCAACCCCTCCTGTTAATAACATTAATATAGTCAGTTTCACTAAATCTGCTATGCTATAGGAAGGCAACTTCCAACTAATCTTGCTCAGATGTTTCTGTTTATATCTGTTACCATAGTTTTCATATTTTCTGAGCTGATTTGTTATATTAACAGTTTTAAAAACTAAAAGAGTATCAATAAATTTGAATACAAATTATTAAGCAATTTGTATTGATGACAAAATGCCATGTTATAATGCATCATGCCATCAAAAAGTATTTGTATTCCTGGTGAGCTGGCTTCTCTCATGATCTAGTTTATTGATGCTGAACAGTAAGCTAATGTTAGTCATATGCTAGAAGCCTGGTGTCAATATTACTCTACGGTATTACTAACTGTGTTAATAAGTAATATTATTTGTAAAAAAGATTCTTGGTTAAAAAGGATAGTAACACAATAAAAAATGCTACTGCATTAGCTACTACAAGTTACATTTGAATGCTAATGTTTTATGAAAAAAATAATGTAATGCCAATAATAATGGTAACAAGAATAATGACAATGAGAATAATAATGACACTAACAATAATAATAATAATACTAATGGTGATGATAATAATATCAATATATATTAGGCATAAACAAAGTTATGTAAATAACTTTCTTGGCAGAAAATGAGTCCGTGAATAAAATACAACTCGTATAAGAACTTTGTTAAAATTGCAGTAGTAAAAAATTACAATATAATTAATATAAATGTATGTAGGATCAATATAAACTTAATATTTTATATTTTGTGAAATGCCTGATTTTCATTGGCAAATCAGAAATAAGGTAATGGTTGTTAGGCATTTGCATCAGACATCTTCTTCAGTTAAACCAATGATTTTTTTTTTCATGTACGCGTATTATTCTTGAATGTTAATGAGATATCCTTAAATAAACCTGATTATATGTAGCAATATGCAATTATTATGGTGGTTTTATCTTTAAAATTTCAAATTTTACTAATTCTTTTCATTGACCGATCCACAGCAAGTCGCAATATTTCACAAGTAAAGTTGGTAGAGCGGAGCCATCTTCACAGTTTCTGATTAGTTTATGAGTCGAAGGGTGGAACTAAAGTCTAATAATAGAAACGCTGCCCTTGTCAACAGACATGGCTCTATTACCAGATTTATTTTATGCTCTGTGATGTAACAAACATTTCTGGAACTTGTACTCGTGGTAACACCAAAAGGAAATTGTCCCATAAAGGACCAGACTTGAACGGGTGTAGGACTGTTGGAAGGCTACTCATGGTTTTGTGTTATCAATATTTGCAAGAAATCTATATTATATACTATTTACTCAGCAGTATTACTTGTAAATTGCATTGAACTGGCATCAGCCATCGCTTGATTCATTTAGTCATCTAGAAAAACCAAATTACTATGCGACTGGACATTGGGAATAGAAGTAAATATCTCTGTTTCTATGCTGCCAACACAGTTCATGGCTACTAACAAAGTTGAAAAATAGAACATCAGGTTAATCCACAAAGAAATGCAATTTTTAATAGATGTATCTATCATTGGCTTTTTTTGTTTAATGATATTCATTCATAGATGTATGCATACATAAAAAAGTGTTACTGTATCAACATCGGCTCATAGATTATAACAGTATATGATCATAACTGTATATCAGTATGCAGTATATCTCATAACAGCGTTTGATAGATGTATCTATATACGTATATATATATAAATCATAAGTGTATAAATTTTACACCCACACATAGACTGCTGCGTATTCTAAATGTAGTTGGTGTTTCAGCTTTGAAATATTCTAGCTCTCTACTTATATCAGTTATAATTAATATATAATATAAACAATGTTAGATGATTATTGTAGGTTCTATTTATAAGCTGTGTTTAACCAATGTCTGTTCTATCCATTATATTTCTTACATTCTAATATTATATATATATATACTCTTTTGTTTGCAATAATTTCTTTTCAAAAGATTTTTGTTTCAAATTATGCTGACAATAATAAAACGAAAAAAGAAAAAAAGGGTAACAGTTAGTTAACAATGATATTTTTAAAATAATCGGTAGCGGCTGTATGCAATTGGTTCATATCACGTAAGTTGAAGTGAGTTGAGAACCTGTAATTGTAATCTAAGCAATTGATTGAAAGTTCAGAGTGATCAAGCAAATTATTTTACATATTTCACACAAAACATTCACTATAGAGCACTCTGTAAAATCAGAGTTTCAAGATTGAGTTGAAACCCAAAATAAACTTGAGGACTTGAATTAAAATAATTGAGTTATACAAGAATGATATCTCAGACAGATTTCTTTAGCATATAATATGCCTGTAATGGTTAGTTATGTAAAGGTACCATCGCTGTTACCTTTTTAATTCGCATACCAACTTTTGTAGCAGCCTTATTACATTACTAACGCTTTATTGAAATATTATTCCTAGAGTTGCTTGTCTTATATTTCTAGTACTATATATTGCTAAATCGATGAATATATTTCTCAAAAGTGACCTTTATGCCTACTAATAACTTTTACAGCTGTTTTACAATTCTTTGTTTTTTAGTTCAGTAGCTGAACTGCTGAGAGATGAATAGAGGAAAACATTAAAAAAAATTCCTTTCCAATCACTTTAATAAAGTTTTCCCTCTTAAGAACTTAAACACCAGAAGGTGTAATCTATTATCACTGCTTCAGTAACATGCCGAGTTAAATAGACAAACATCGCCATCATCCTTCACTGTTCCAAAATCCAAAGGTCACAAAATCCAAGTTTGCATCTGTTTATATCTGAAGATTTCAGGAATTGTCTCGTCTTAAGTAAAAAATTAAGATTTTGCATATCAAACAGAACTAACTACACTACAGCAGCTAAATAAATAATATGAATTTATGAACTTTTATAACAATATATGTAGACTCTCTCAAAGAGCCTACAAAGATTACTTTAGTTGATCCAAGAGAGATAGCAGCTGCAAAAAATTAGTAAGGTTTTAGACTCCACAGAATGATCACAGTTCACAGCATAGTTAGAAGAGTTTCATAACTTTTTAAATGGTTGGAAAAAATGAAGTGATTGCATATGCAACTCACCCAATTAAATTTTCCATTAGCATATAGCCTATGAGCATAAATTACATGGTGACATAAATTAACATACAGCCTGAAGATGGGTGTATGTACAGCCTGAAGGTGGGTGTATGTACAGCCTGAAGGTGGGTGTATGTACAGCCTGAAGGTGGGTGTATGTACAGCCTGAAGGTGGGTGTATGTACAGCCTGAAGGTGGGTGTATGTACAGCCTGAAGGTGGGTGTATGTACAGCCTGAAGGTGGGTGTATGTACAGCCTGAAGATGGGTGTATGTACAACCTGAAGGTGGGTGTATGTACAGCCTGAAGGTGGGTGTATGTACAGCCTGAAGATGGGTGTATGTACAACCTGAAGGTGGGTGTATGTACAGCCTGAAGGTGGGTGTATGTACAGCCTGAAGGTGGGTGTATGTACAGCCTGAAGGTGGGTGTATGTACAGCCTGAAGGTGGGTGTATGTACAGCCTGAAGGTGGGTGTATGTACAGCCTGAAGGTGGGTGTATGTACAGCCTGAAGGTGGGTGTATGTACAGCCTGAAGGTGGGTGTATGTACAGCCTGAAGGTGGGTGTATGTACAGCCTGAAGGTGGGTGTATGTACAGCCTGAAGGTGGGTGTATGTACAGCCTGAAGGTGGGTGTATGTACAGCCTGAAGGTGGGTGTATGTACAGCCTGAAGGTGGGTGTATGTACAGCCTGAAGGTGGGTGTATGTACAGCCTGAAGGTGGGTGTATGTACAGCCTGAAGGTGGATGTATGTACAGCCTTCTGTAAATAAACTACAAAATCAGTTAAAAGATGAACTTGTAGAACTTTAGTAGATTTTATCAGAAGGTATCAGTATTTTTATTCCATTTGCTAGCGCTTTTGATGTTTGAGGTGATCTGACTGCCAGGATGTTTCAAGAATGAAATCGATAAAACTTGATCACGGTTAAAACGCTCAGATCCAGCAAAAGTGTGATTATGAAGTTGATAGTTGCCAAGAGACAGAATAGCGACGCGTAACGCTGCAACTTGAACGCAATAGCTGATATCAACTATAGCAATGATAACAACTAGTGATGTCATTTCACACATATCTTTCTTCTGGTTGTTTTAACCATAATCAGGAATGTCGATTTTAATATTGAAATTCTGATTCAAGATTAAAATCAGATGTGATTCTGGCAATCAGATCACCTCATTCATAACAAACAATCGCAATTCATATAAAAATAGCGATACTTTCTGATAAAATCTACTCAAATTTTGAGTAAGTTGATCTTTAAGAGGAAGGAGGATGTGTAGTCAGATGGGTACATGTGAGGTGTTCGGATTCAAATTATGTGTTTCTCTCACTATTTTAAAAGAAATATGAAGGTTCTGCATTGATTAGGGTACACTATGGCATACCAATAGTCAATTATCAAGTTTGGTAAAATCCTTTGATGGCGGCCGGAATATTGTTTTAGGCTATGGTAACCGACTGCTCAAACAAACACTCTCAGTGTATGCTAAAATGTGTTATTGGAGTTGTTTGCAAATCATCGATATAGTAGCTACTGTTGGTCAATTATAGCTGAGAGATATGCAGAGAATAACTCCACAAGTTTATGGATACGCGTGGAACTAAACAAATGCTCATTGTGCATCCTAACTCTACGCTAGAAATGTTTCCGTCAATTGTTTCGCGCATATCCCTCTAGGGCGCGCCTACTCCTTTAAGGCATGGCTAAATGATTCTGAACGCACCCTGCCGCACTGTATGAAAACAGACATCTCGTCTCTCACTCAAAGCCCTAATCCATTCATAAAGATGTTAGAAATAGGATTCTGTGCACCGATACTGGATACGAGTACCTGGTTCCAAAAACAGATGTACTCTCTTGGCAATCCTTCTAAGAACTTATTATCCGCAATGCCATGTAAAAAGGATTTTCTAAGGTAGTTATAGCAGGCTGTTGCGCTGTGGAGTAGATTAACCATCCTTCTCAGCTCGGACTGCAACCACTGGTCCCTTCACTAGTATTATTATGTCATCCTTTTTAGAGGAACATTGTATTTAGTTGATAAGAGATGGTCTTAACCAATGGGCCACGACAAGTGTCGCAAGCACTCAACAGCAATAAAGAAGGGGCCTACTTCATCAGCTGGAGGGCACAGGCTACAAGAGACAGATAACCACTTTTTGAACGGGACTTGGTTGGTTTTAAAGGGATTTCAAACTCTAATCTTTATAATGAATGAAAAAGATCTGCCTCTATGGTTCACAGACTGTGAATGCAAAAATTTGCTGGTACACAAATTATGATTACTTACATTATATTTTTTATTTATTTTCAAAATGAAACAAAAATTGAAAACCAAATTTCAGTGATTTGGGCTTTCAAAGAATTGAGCTGTTGCTGTTATCGAAGCTGTTTTTATCGCCTATTCGTCGTGGACAGAAAAGGTCTGCAATGCCCTGCTGAGCCGAGACTACCAAACTAAAGAAAAGACAACGCCATGAAGTTTTGTACCGATACAAACATAAATGTGTTCTGCAAATGCTGCCAATAGAATTAACACAATATTCAGAATGCTTCTGTTGGTTCTCTTGGTTAATTCAATTAAAAACTAGTATACAATTTGGCAGGGATCGCTAAACATATTATGGAAATGTTTACTTTTCCATATCCATTTCCATAAACATAAATATTTCCATAATTTTATGGAAATGGATATGGAAATTTTATTTTAGAAATATGGAAATGTTATGGAAATAGAAATAATATGGAAACGAATTATGGAAATGTTATGGAAATGGAAAAAATATGGAAATGAATAATGGAAATGTTATGGAAATGGAAATAATATGGAAATAAATTATGGAAATGTTATGGAAATGGAAAAAAATATGGAAATGAATTATGGAAATGGAAATAATATGGAAATGAATTATGGAAATATTATGGAAATGGAAATAATATGGAAATAAATTATGGAAAGGGTATGGAAATGGAAATAATATGGAAATTATGGAAATGAATTATGGAAATTTTATGGAAATGGAAATAACATAGAATTGAATTATGGAAATTGTAACATACACGTAATCTAAGATATAAACAGAGGGGAGTTATATTGTATAGACTAGGCTACATGAATAGACAATGGTAATACACAAACAGCTAACATCAGTGGTATTACAGAAACTATTAAAGTGGTCTGGAAGAAATTAACTCAAATTGTCTCTTGCTCGGCTACATGTATAGACAATGGTAACACACAAACCCAGCTAACATCCGTGGTATTACAGAAACTATTAAAGTGGTCTGGAAGAAATTAACTCAAATTGTCTCTGGACTTGGCTACATGTACGGACAATGGTAACACACAAACCCAGCTAACATCAGTGGTATTACAGAAACTATTAAGGGAGTCTGAAAGAAACTCTCAAAACATCTCAAATCGTCTCTGGCTTAGTTATAGGCAATGGTAGCATACAGTTTTGATGTTGCCTGGACCCTAAATAAAGTATATTAGCAAGCAAATATCATATTCATATTATGTATAAATTAATCACATATTCGGGAAGAGTTGACGATTGCACACACACACACACACACGCTCATTTGACACGCAAGCGCGCACACATACGTACACACCAGGGATCGCTAAACATATTATGGAAATGTTTACTTTTCCATTTCCATAAACATAAATATTTCCATAATTTTTATGGAAATCGATATGGAAATTTTATTTTAGAAATATGGAAATGTTATGGAAATGGAAAAAATATGGAAATGAATTATGGAAATGTTATGGAAATGGAAAAAATATGGAAATGATTTATGGAAATGTTATGGAAATAGAAATAATATGGAAAGGAATTATGGAAATATTATGGAAATAGAAATAATATGGAAATAAATTATGGAAATGTTATGGAAATAGAAATCATATGGAAATGAATTATGGAAATGTTATGGAAATGGAAATAATATGGAAATAGATTATGGAAATGTTATGGAAATGGAAATAATATGAAAATGAATTATGGAAATGTTATGGAAATGGAAATTGTGACAAACATGTAATCCCTGCAATTTGGTCTATATGAAAGCAAGCAGAACCAATTTGCTTTTTGTTACAATAATTTATTCTAGCGCATGATTCAGTAGTTGAACATGATTATGAACACAAATTCATTGATTAATCACTGTTTCCATGACGCGCATGACACAGATTTGGAGTTGTGTTACCGTGCGAATGGAGTGTTTCTATGGACATACTTTGTTGCGGATTGACTCTGGCGCTTTGTTGAAAAAATGTGAGGAATTATACGCTATAAGTTAGTGATTAGCAACGCATGTGTTAGCAACGCAAACCCATAAAACTCGACCGAGAAAAGACGAACAGAAGTATTGAAAATGTTTAAAATTGAGTAGGTAGCGCAGTATCTTAATGCGCAACATTCACAAGTGCTGTTTCCATTATTCGCAAACGTGATGGATTCAAACAAGTTTTGAGATGGCAAAACTTGCTTAGCTTGCAGATTTATGCCGTTTCCATGATGCAGTTAACTTAGGGATTGGCTCTCATTTTCGTACCATGCATGCCATGGAAACATAGTGTCTATAAAACTGTCAGAGTCAGTGTTGAAACCTGTGATTTCATATTAGCAGTAGAAAACAACCTTGGCATGCTGTCCCTTGCCAAATATCGGTGCTCCTAAGCGCCGCCTGTTTATTCAGTTGTCCCAGAGATAGATTTGTAAATGATTTCAACCAGCAATTGCAAACACCTGATATGTGATGGTAAAAACACGGTTTTGTAGGTCATATCAATTGTCATTCTTGCCTAACAGCCAATCACTTTTGTTCTTTATAGTTACACAGCTTTCCATTACTAGTACTATCATATACCCATTGGACTTGCGAGTCCTATGGCTGAGTTAAAAAGAATTTGTAGTTTGAATAGTTTATTAATATGAATAAAATGAGTCTGCCATTCCATATATCACTATCAGTCCATCAGCACAAGAGAAAGAATCCAACATGATAAACTGCTAGTAGAATTACATGCCAACTGAGATAGTTTTTCTCAAAAGGTTTATTCAGAGGCATAGACCTATTAACTATACTTAGTAGTATAGTAAATAGGTCTATGTTCAGAGGTTTACAATTGCAATGTCTTATTATAAACTTTCCTATAGTATGTACAAAAGACTCCGTTTGAACCATTCCTGGTGCATATAGCACTTCCTTTTACCTCTCCTGAGTAGCATTCCTTACTGAAGCTTTCATAAATGGATTAATTTTTTAATTTTATGATTTAAAGCAATAAGAATTTATTGGAGTAAATGTTTATTGAAGCATGTTTTGCGGTGATATATTATAAATTAATAAGATATCTATTCATGACACAGAAGTAATTTCAAAAGTTACATAAAATTTATTAATAACAATAACAGATCTAATCTGACAGTAGTCTAAGGTTTACCATTTTCTTTCATACAACCAGTTAATAATGATCTTGCTTTGATAAAATAATATAGCATATTTTATCCATCGTATACCAGTCTCAGCGATTCAATTTAAAAACTTTTTCTATTCCGCAAGCCATCAGTCACATGCATGTTAAAAAACCATGACCTACCTAAAACAGTGATTCTTCGTGGGCAACAATATCTCAACCTCGATATATTTGCTTAATTAAGAAAACTTTTGGAAGATTCTAGACTTTATCACGAGCCATGATAGTGTACCAAATTGTGAACTGTGTAACAAATGGTTCATAACAAATCTACAAATACATTCAGCGTAACACATTTACACTATTTACTACTTATAAACATATTATAAGACTTACCATAGAATATACATCTTCATGTGATGTACATGCATATGAAGTACACTCTTTATGTACTGTACATGTATATGAAGTACCAGATACACTCTTTACGTGATGTACATGCATATGAAGTACACTCTTTATGTGATGTACATGCATATGAAGTACACTCTTTATGTATTGTACATGTATATGAAGTACCAGATACACTCTTTACGTGATGTACATGCATATGAAGTACACTCTTTATGTGATGTACATGCATATGCAGTACACTCTTTATGTCATGTACATGTATATGCAGTACACTCGTTATGTGATGTACATGTATATGCAGTACACTCTTTATGTGATGTACATGTATATGAAGTACACTCTTTATGTGATGTACATGTATATGCAGTACACTCTTTATGTGATGTACATGTATATGAAGTACACTCTTTATGTGATGTACATGTATATGCAGTACACTCTTTATGTGATGTACATGTATATGAAGTACACTCTTTATGTGATGTACATGTATATGAAGTACACTTTTTATGTGATGTACATTTATATGAAGTACACATTTTATGTGATGTACATGTATATGAAGTACACTCTTTATGTGATGTACATGTATATGAAGTACACTTTTATGTTATGTACATGTATATGAAGTACAATTTTCATGTTATGTACATGTATATGAAGTACACTTTTTATGTTATGTACATGTATATGAAGTACACTCTTTATGTGATGTACATGTATATGAAGTACACTCTTTATGTGATGTACATGTATATGAAGTACACTCTTTATGTGATGTACATGTATATGAAGTACACTCTTTATGTTATGTACATGTATATGAAGTACACTCTTTATGTTATGTACATGTATATGAAGTACACTCTTTATGTGATGTACATGTATATGAAGTACACTCTTTATGTGATGTACATGTATATGAAGTACACTCTTTATGTTATGTACATGTATATGAAGTACACTCTTTATGTTATGTACATGTATATGAAGTACACTCTTTATGTTATGTACATGAACAGTCAGCAAGTTTGGTTTCAGAACACACAAATCTATTTTCTGGAATAGGAATCTCGACCAAAGGTTGAGGTCTTCGTAGGTGATACAACTTTTGTGATATTTGATGACAAAAAATGGTGGTACCTTTCAAAGTTTATCCTTTAAAAAATTGACTGCTACAAAAGGTTGGAGCATGGTCATGAAGTATTTTGAAACACATTGTAGCATGCTTTCCCGGGGGTTTCTTGTGAACCCCTGCTACTGCAAACCAGCAATTATATTTATTGACAATAACAACGATTCAAGATGACCGTTATGTAACATATGCGTTTGATGCTAATCTCAAATTTCAAGCTTTACCAAATGGATAGTTTGCAGGTCTGATGTGGTTTTTGAGATATGTTATAACTAAGCATAATTGATCTAAAGCAGATTTTATAAAACCATTAAATTCAAGGTAGCATATGATTAAACCGCAACTGCCACATACAACTTTTGTTGTATTTTCTAGGTAAATCAGACATGCTGATTCCGATTTTGTACTCAAAATAAAGATTGGTCCACTGACTTTCAAAGTCATGAAGGTTTTTTACAGGGTTTTAATATCGGTCTCGAAAATAACACGATCGACACAAGCTCTGCCCATAAATATGTGACGCACTCTAGCTTTTTAGGATTGGAAGTTGGATATGTTTAGTCTGATATAGGATGGTAGAAATGGGTGTCTTAAAACCCATTATTATCTAAATTCAGCCTTCAAATAATCTCAGTCTTTTATAAAAGTTAGATAAACTACTTAAACTTGCTCGTAGCTTGTTAAAGGATGTTTTATAGGCTAAACGCCTAAAAACGAGCTCAAAAAAGCGCGATTTTATCACAAGCTCGCGTTGTTATTGCGCTTTTTAGTTAGTTGGACCAAAATTAGTGAACCAATCTTTGTTCTGAATACATAATTGGAATCAGCGTGTCTGATTTACCTAGCAATAAACCATAGAAGTTGTATGTGGCAGTTATGGTTTCACACCTTTCTTATCCAATTTCAGATCAGAGTTGACTCAATCTAGTTGGATTGTTGACACAATGAGACATCCTGCAAGTCACTACTCAACGACTCCAGTGGTAAGTTATTGTGGTAATTAGCTGTTACAGAGCCACAGTAGAACACTGAAGTACTACATATGGCCACTGTAGCCACACAGATGACCACTGTAGCCACACAGTTACAAAAGGTTGGACATGTCAGAAATATTTTGAAACAGGAAGCTGATCCAGGGCTTTCTTGTGAGCTAGCGCTCCTGTAAACCAAGTAAGTAACAACACTGAGGTCAACTGTCTGTCTACTTACTGTAGCCACACAGCGCTGACCACCGTAGCCACACAGCTGACCACTATAGCCACACAGCTGACCACTATAGCCACACAGCTGATCACTGTAGCCGCATAGCTGACCACTGTAGCCACACAACTGACACTTGAAGAACTACGGAATGAGAAACTTGAAAAACTAAAAATGTAGATGTCACATCTACCCCACACTCCCTTGCTAACTCCCACTAGCAACTGCCACTACCTCTGGGGTCGGAAAAAAGATGTTCGCTATAAGGCACATTGGCATCAGTCGATTTTTGTCTCCAAACAACCAGCTTGAATTACTTTGACATGAGAACAAAAGTTGCCACTTAACTGAATTCACATGGCCACAGGAATTTTGTAAAGTCCACAAAAAATTTGGTAGTAGAAAATCGAATTTTATGCACGTTCAAAACAATGTCACCTCGTTAGATTTACGATTGTTAAAATTGCCTCAGTGATTGACAGCTGGCGAGTAATGTATCCATTAGGTTGAACACGCGCTACCCAGGACCGACTTCTAAATAACAGGTAGACACTTAAGGTACTGCCATTTGATCTTTACTTATTAGTTCATGAATTTTTTCTATGCACGGTGTCGTCTTGTAAATTCCTGTAATCGAGCAGGTATATTTTTATTAACACTTTGATTAAGAAAAATCTGCATACGACAGCAAATGTTTCTAGTCAAAGCATTTTGAAAATGTGCTTTTTGTAGTCAACTGTCCTCAAAGCAATCACGTATTAGCATCTGTTTGGACAACCATTCTTTATTAGTAATGGCTAAGAGAAGTACATAGAGAGCAGCCAATGATAGTAATATATATGTAATATCTCTTGCAGTATATTCCGATAAACAATATGGACTGTTATCGGTCAAAAGCTTTGACATGACCTAATAAACTACTGGCTAGTGGCAATCAAACAATCCTGTGGTCTACTTTCACACAAGGTTTTAGTAATAGGCATTTAAGTTGGTAAAAAGTTGGGAAATTGGAAAAAGTCCGGAAATTTTTATTCTTAAATGCATGCATGCTTATATGCATATCCAAGTTGTGTGCTTGTACCGGGTGATATTTGGTGAGGAGCGTCATAAGAACACAGTGGTTACATAGACTGTGATCCATGTTTTATTTTCATTACTTGTTATCAATGATTTTTCACAGATACCTGAGCTGGTGCTATATCAACCAATGCTGTCGTGACCGACAGCCACCATCGCTGTCGTGACCAACAGCAACCATCGCTGTCGTAACCAACAGCAACCATTGCTGTCGTGACTAACAGCAACCAATGCTGTCGTGACCAACAGCAACCAATGCTGTCGTGACCAACAGCAAATATTGCTGCCGTGACGAACAGCAACCAATGCTGTCGTGACCAAAGCAACCATTGCTGTTGTTGTTTTTTAGTCAATTTTGTTTTTGCTGATTTTTAATTGCTGAAAAAATTTATTGCAATGGCCAGGCCTCTCAAATCTGGTTTCATAAACACAAATGTCAGCCATAGCTAGCAGCCAATAAGATAGCCTTTCGATAAACAGCAGCAGAATGGAGCTAGTGGCAAGTGCTAGAATGTACTATTGCGAACAACGATACCTGGATCTGCAAAACAGCGGTCTGCATAGCATCCACTTGACAATCTCGACACCAGGGCTGGGAAAGTACCTCATGGTTTCCCAAAGTTCTGAGGTTATAATCTTACATCAAAGATGAACCTTAATGAGCAGTTGAACACTAAAGGAGCTACTCCATTGTGTTACTCCAGACGGAGCTCTGATACGGAGTTGCTTGATGGGATTAGAGAGCACCCAATCCCATTCGCTTTCACCCTGTAAATTATCTTGTCTTTTGCTTCTCGTCTCCCGTCCAAACAAAGGTTGTTTAGCTAGCTCCCTCATGCCTTGAGCCCTGCAGCTTCTACACACATAACTACACATATACATGTAAATGAGTGTACCCTAGGACACTTATGTATTCGCCTCATCTAACTTTCGCTTTTTTGTGGAGTCATCCTTTCGCGAAAATTTCATGTGCGAAACTAAACTATCATAACGAACGAGCGAAAACGCGGAATTAAATAGCTTTGTTCATTGATAGTCCAAGAAACAAATGGCAGCAAGCGATCAAATTGCATTATCGATCTTGGCCACACAATTCTACCTGCGGTTTACAATTACAAACTAGTCCCAAATTGAAATTTTGTTTCTTACTGGTGAACTGAACCTGAGGAATCTAATTATGTTTGTTCCACTGCATTTATTTTCACATCACTATATTTTCGCACTCATCAGAGCTGCGAGATTAAGTTGCAGCGAAATTTTACTCTGTATGCTACTCATGCTGTATGCTACACTGCTGTATGCTACTCACGAAACTAAATACTAGCGAAATATAAGTGTCCTAGGGTAACTACACTCATGGACTTAATATTTTGTGGGCCATTTAAAAATCTCAAGGAACAACTAATCAAATTTTACCAGTGTTTCTGCTGTTGCCATTTTACAATCTGACAGAACGAATAATGTCAGCGAAATTTAAAAGGAAATAACAATGTGATTGCTTTCAAAATCTTTTCTCACATTTTGGTGAATCGGAAATTAGATGTTCGTAAAATAAAAGAAAATGCTGCAGCTATAATCAGCTTGAGACTGCATCATTTGCTTTTTAAATTGAAAATAAAACTTGAACATTTTACTGGAAACATCTACAGAAAGTTATATTTCACACCGCTCTGAATAGTTTTATGGCCAAAAGTGACTTATGAAACGTGTAGTTAGTAAATGCTCAGATACCTTTCAGCGTTATAATATGTGATTTAATGCAAATAGAACCACATTCATAATATTCAACAATATTATTGTTGTTGTTTAAACAGTTATATTGGCCAATACATGGATCAGAAACTCTACAAAATTGTCTCTGTGTGCTGTATGCAAATGAAAGGAATTTTTTAAGAAAAATAATGTTATTTTTCTGCTCATGAAATTAAATGTTATATTATTACAACAATAAAACAAGTATAAATTAGTGTGGAAGCTCAAACTATTGTATTTGGGAACGTGTAAAACGCTATCAACGAATGATTTTATGTAATAAAACTTGTAAATATGAACATGCTATTTCAAGGTCACATTATGACAATTGCCTTATGGATGATCCCATTGACAATTTTTACTCGAGTAATAGTTACTACTAATGGTAACGAGTAAATATTACTAGTAGTGTAATAGTTACTAGTACCTAGCACTAGTAACAATTACTAGCAATTATTACTTGCAACTATTAGGCTATTAATAATGGTTACTAGTAACTATTACTAGTAATAGTTGCTAGTAATAGTTACTAGTGACAGTTGCTAGTAATAGTTGCTAGTGACAGTTACTACTGATAATTGCTAGTAATAGTTACTAGCTGGTAACTTTACTGCATGTTTAGGAAAGTACATAAGATGAAGGATTGGCCAGAGACCAAGGTTTAATGCATACAAAGCATGTAAGCTACCAGACTACCTAATGTATTTATTAATACAAATCAATATATGCCCTTCATGGATACTCGCACACAAAGAGTATAAAATTTCTTAAGAAAATGCGTTACAACTGTTTTTCATTCAAAAGGTTTTATTTTTATAAAAACAACCAACTAGCAGATCCCTGATTGCGCTACTAATTAGAGAAGCTTGATATGGTGTGGACCAATATTAAATTTTATACGAGCCATTTAAATGACCTGAAAGATATTCATATAAAAGTCTATCATGTTCCTTGCCTCTGTTCCCGTACATCGTTTCTCTTACACTATTTTGGTGATAAGTACTCTGAGCATTCAGCTGTGATAATGAGTGAAAACTGGCACATGGCCAACTATCAAACCCCCTTATAAACCAGCAAAAGCTATGACTCGCATGATTTGCTTCTAACCTGAACCCACCAGTGGTTTGCTGTTTCTACTTTGCCAGATGGCTGAGGCGTACACAGAATCTTCCAGAAGTTCTTTTCACTCTACTATCTCAAGGGCCTGCATTTCTGGCTATCTCGAAGTCGTCTGTACAACAATGGTGGACAGGCCTTAACACTGGTAGCTCGAGTTTATTTGCAAATGTCTATCAGACACTCACCATAGAGTTTTTTAGTAACTATTGCACATGCTTACGGGCTACTTGCATGGAGTATCCGGTGAGGTTTTTTATGTGGTTGCTCTCTTGCTTTTGCGTACTTAATATGCAAAATAGTTAATATATAATATTAATGACAAGAGAGGCCAAGGCAGAGGCTGGTGCGCTATGAATGCAAAATGCAAGACATCAGCTCATTTTGACAGTTTGTACTTGGCTCATAATGAACACCCTGTCATCCCTTGCCACGCCCCCTGAAGCTAAGACCTTTTGTCCTTGAAAGTTCTGCATACTCTTTTCTGTTTTAAAACCCAAAATCAAGAAATTCGATCAATAAATTATTATTGTTATTAGTTATTACAAATGTACGTAATGTACATTATTACAATGTATTTGACATAGCATTGTGGCTGCGCGGCAGCATTGTGGCTGCACCGCAGCATTGTGGCTGCGCGGCATCATTGTGGCTACACGGCATCATTGTGGCTGCACGGCAGCATTGTGGCTGCATGGCAGCATTGTGGCTACACTGCAGCATTGTGGCTACACTGCAGCATTGTGGCTACACAGCAGCATTGTGGCTACACAGCAGCATTGGGGTTACCGTGTAACATTTGGACGAGTCGATATTAATCAATATCGTCCAAATGCTACACGGTAACTCCAATGCTGCTGTGTAGCCACAATACTGCATTCATCCAAATTCATCCAAATGCTGCTGTGTAGCCACAGTCGATATTCCTCCAAATCGACGCGTCCAAAGGCCATGTATTTCTACTAATGCAGACAAAGTCGACAATGAGTAGACACTCAAGTCTCTACTGAACTCGAAGCGTTACTGTGGCTTCAGCTACTTTCTGCCCTTCCCATCTGTTGCATACTAAGTCAAGAATAAATGGAATACTTTCAAAAAACGGTTAATATTAGATTCGCTAACGTAACGTTGTCCAATGAAAAATAAGTTTCAGTTGTAGCAGACAAAATAAATGCTGCTCAGCTTCAAGCTTGTGAAATGAAGCTTCAGTTAGGAGCTTTCCCGCCAGACCTCTAGATTTGAGCAGAGCTATAGCTTTCCTTTGTTGCCAAAGGAACTAGCTTCAAACCCTTAAAGTATGACAAAGGGACATGCCAAGTAGCCTATCTATGCACCAGTTTGTCAGCCTTAATAGCTGTAACTCACAACACAAGGTAATGGTATAAACATTTTCCTTTCGAAAACTAAATATTATACAGTTCCTTAGCATAAAAACTTTCTAAAATGTTTGATAACACCTTTGGAAAAAAATGATAATGTTCGACCTACTCTAGTATACAAGTCTACGCAAATGCATGCTTAGTGTTGGCTCAACCCTAGAGGTTTCTAGCCAGCCTTAGACGTTACTGGCCTCCAATAGCTTTAGGTTTCACTGGCCTCCAATAGCCTTAGGTTTTACTGGCCTCCAATAGCCTTAGGTTTCACTGGCCTCCAATAGCCTTAGGTTTTACTGGCTTCCAATAGTAAGGCCAAAGGGCTATTACTTCTGCAAGTTTTTTCTCAAGAACTACTGACAAAATGGATTTTTGGTTTTGACTGTTTGATACTCATCGATGTTCCATTTTGTTCAATAAAACCATTAGCTAATAAAACAATCTCTTCTTGAAAGACCTAAGTACAACTTCGTAGCATCAAAGATATAGTATTCATGGCTGGTATTCCAAACTACGACGTTTTCGTGATGGCTGTGAATTGTTAGTTTTTGAGTTTTTAAGAGCTTGCAATCACAATTCCACATATTTTGCACCTACAACACAGCAGAGTGAAACATGGCGAATCTTTTGATACCAAATAACTGTAAAGCGAATTTTGTTGCAAGTCAACCTTTAATATAGTTTTGTTGAAGTTATGCTTGTATGTTGAATAGCTTACTGACGTTTGACCGAATACACCATTTCAATACATAGGTCACGATTATTCAATATTGAATAAAAATAATAGCGGAATCTTGCTAAAAGTTTACTACCAGTCTTACCATTATTAGAACAATTGCAGGACTGAGCCAGATGTGCAAGTACCTTATAATACAGAAATAGATGACAATGTACCATTGCACTGTCATCAAACTTGGCCAGGCATCTGCCAGTTGGTCTATTTTTACACAGGAGTGTAGTGAATACTCATTTCATCAGGGCAAAATCCAGATCAACAAAATAGAAAGTTTTAGTCACTTTTTTAAATTTACTTGCAACAATATTAGTACAAACATGTTTTGGTGCGGGTTGCTATTTCTTCTTTATAGCCAGTGCTCTGGGTTATTCCAATTCACTAACTGTCATTTTTATGGAAATAACCCAGCTCATTTGCATGAATTCGTTTTTAATGACATAGAAATGAACCGACCCGCAAGCAATACTTGGGTGTGTTTGAGTCACTCAGAATGCGGACTCGGTAATCTCCATATTACATAAACATACATGATTATTCATGACAAAGTGACAGCAAACCTCTTAGAGAAGCACTGTAGCCTTTATGATCTTGACATTTTTGATGAAAAATAATAAACCAATATTTGCGTTTCACATTTCTTATAGGCTGTAAACAACAATCAGGCACACCTACCAATGTTGAGCATTTCAGCAATAATTTGTCTCAGCCTTGTTTTGACACCCTCGATTGACATTCCCCATCGTCTGTGTCCAAAAGTAACTCCGCCCCTATTACTGTCAATAAAACGACATAACGTCCAGAGTAGCGTCACTGCTCTGGTTGACACCGCTGGCTGGTAGGCGAAAGCTAGTGGTAACGTTAGAAATGGACTACCAATATACAAACCAACCTTACTCTGTTCGTAGATGTTCTGTCAGTTCAACAATCTCGTCTCGTTCTGATACTCCTCCATCTTCACCGCAACCACAGCATCAACCACTGACGCTAGCATCACTCTTCAAAGACTACTGGGTATGTGTTTTAATATTTCAAGTAACCAAAATGCTGCATATAGGAAGAAGCCTATCTCACAGGCTTTTTACTACAAACTACAGCGGCAAGAATTGCATCATTAGCTGATGTATGTAGATTTGTATGTTTGTTACGTGAATCTAATTGTTCTCAGGGATAACAGTGGACTGCTTATGAGCCGTTTTCATGCATACCGTTATCAGATAACTGTTGTGTAATGAATAATTGCTAATATTCGGTCAACATGTAGTATTAATTTGCCCCAATTCACAGACCGACTTCCCACATGCAGTAACTCAAGTGTTTGTTTACTTTAGTGGTTTCTTCAGGTGCTAGTATATGTATTTTTGCATAATAACAGCTCATTTTGACTGTAAGGTGTTAATTTTATGCAATGCGTGTGATACTGAATACATGCTTAGCGTGATGGATTTTGTGCATGTTGTTATTGTGTTTTAGAGCGCGGACTTTGCAGAAAAATACATAATAAACTATCCTTATGCGGAATTTTTATCTCATTACACCCAACAATCAATCTTCGCCAAGTCGGAGCTGCCGACCGTCCAAAATAATTTTTGTGTTTCTAATTACACCCTGGAGAAGCTGGCCCTCCACCAAAACAGGTACGGGTACGATGCAGCTATTCTGGAAGATCTGGCTCAGCATATTCCAGCCGCACAACGAATGAGGTAATTTTATAAAATTATCAATTGTATATGTAATGTTTACCCATAGTTTGGACAATAAACATTTACTGGCAGCGTCTACTTGGAGATGTTTTAGAGCAACTACTTTAATGCTCTCATTGGTCAATGATCTCTGCCTCATGGTCGTTTTTACACAAGGCGATCGCGACGTCTTTTGTCAAATCTTTAGAGAAAATCGCTTTGCGATTAGCTTGTGACAACCCTTTATACCTGTGTTTCACAATACTGGATCTTTACCTTGACTTTAGTTATAGATGACTATTATTGTCATCTATAAGTCAGTAAGATAATAGGAAGATTGTCTGTCATTTTCATTTACTCTTTAAAAGGTAATTATTAGTCGTTCAACAAGGTGCTGCCTTGCTTAAACATCTAACACTACTAGGAATATGTCATTGCTAGTAATATGTCATCGCTAAACATGTTGTCAATTCGCTGTTGGAAAGTCAGCACGGTGGATTATTCAGTTATTCACCACACATACACTGACTGCTTACTTATGCAGTGATTTTGATAATTGATATGCAGTCACCTACTCACAAATTGGATAATATAAATGAACCATCCCGTGTATGGAGCAGAGCTTCATATTTTACTACATTTTCATTGTAGCTTTCTCACCAAAATACAAACGAGAGTGGACAAGCTCATGCAGAAGCGGCAACAATTGCCTCTCTGTGGGTTCTGTCGCAACAACGGCAAGCCTCCGGAGGTATTCCTATCCCACACTGCCCGAGATGAACGTGGACGCGTCAGCTGCCCAACATTATTTAAATACCATTGTCCGCAGTGCGGAGCAAAAGGCGAAGATGCGCACACCATTTCCTACTGCCCATTGAGCAGGAATATGGAAACTCGCCAGTAATAATCTCTTTTGTCAGTTCCATTTTTTCTACAAATGATATTCTCAATGACAATCTGTACATATATGATTGAATGTTCCCACGGGTACTCCGATCGTCGCGATAGGCGATGATGAGAAAAAAGAAGGATATATTACAAAAAACACCAACTCAACCTTTGAATATCGGGATTCGATACGCAACGGCTACAGGACAAGCTTGCAGGACAAGAACCTCATCGTTGGATTAGCCACAAACAGCCTTTGCATTAGGTAAATACATGTTTGTGACCAATCCAATGACGAGGTCAAAAGTTCATTTCGTAAGCTTCTCCTGCAGCCCTTATATATATATCAAATCCCGATATTCAAAGGTCTACATTAGACACTCGTTTCCGCCCGCAAGTGTCTTTTGAAGGTTGTATATTGTTAGCAAAGGCGAGTGTTTTTATTGGTAAAGTTTTTGGTTTTTGATGTATATTTTCAATCAAAGCATTTCGAAAGGTGAACGAAGGCATGGTTTTTTGTAATATAACCTCTCTTCTCATCGTCGCTTATCGCAATGCTCGGTGTACCTGTGAATGTTTCCTTTTTTGCTTTACAATTTTGTAATTAGTATTTTTGCATGAGATCTCTGCATGCATGACTTTCTTAAAGTATTTACATGTATATTCCTTTGCATGAGGAATATATAAGAATAATAAAAACTTTACATGATTCATGCTTGCAACACGTATGACTGTCGGATGGTTTTGAACAAGTGTTTGCATTTTAGTTCAAAATAATCTCTATAGTAATCTCTGCCTTGCCAGCCATGGGAACATTAAGTGTTGGTCATTTATTTCTGATTCCCTTTGCATAGCGGTGAATTTTAGTACTCATGAAGTAAGAGGTATCCTATCCTGCTCATGAAGTAGGAAGCACATTTTACTGCAGTTGAAGCTTGATAGGCCAATCATCTATTGTTGTTTATTATCAAACAAATGAATAATTTGCTATTATGGGATCATGACAATGGATACAAATTATACAAATAGTATATAATGATGAATTACACTGAAAGACAGTTAGTGAAAGACTGAAGGTACCATGAACTGAAGAGATCTGTGGAGACCTGACCAGGAAATACATATATCCTAGCGTGTTCTTGTTTAGAAGCTAACAGTTTACAAGGGCTTGAATCAACATCATAGTATGTTATTCTAGTTTTGCTATTGAGGCGGTCTAATAACCATAACCTGAAGGAACATTTTACAATTAATTCAAAAAACAACTAAGTCCGCAGCAATAGGCAGATCTTGAAGATGCAGCGCGAAATGGTCACTTGGTTTGGCAGGCAGTATTCCAACATCTATGTTACACTTGTCTGCGCTTATAGCCAACGATTGATGACACAGGTGTATGAATCATTCCTTGATAGTTGGGCTCCGGAAAGTCGCCAACAGCGGTGAGCTGGTAAGTCTCGAGGAGTACCGACCAGATCGTCTTATTCTGGATGTAGGCAAATGTCTCGCCGATGCACCGGTGCCGCCCGGCTCCAAAAGGCACATAGCAAAACTTGCTCTCATTCGCTAGCTTTCCCCCACCATCTAGAAACCTGTAAACAGCCATTTGATTTGGTAAAGGATCCTCGGCTATATCTTCTCAGCTTGGAGGTAAACAGCGATTGCCGCCGTCCTACCATGTAATTGAAAATTGATCAAAAGGTAGCATTAATAATCTGTCTTCTCCAAATATGATGCAGGCCTGACCTCAGGCATATAACCTACAACTACCTTCTACTGTTTGCCCTATTGCTCGGCAGCGTAAGCATTCCATTTCTAACCACACCTAGAGCCAGGGCCCTTCTACTCGGTGCACTGTGGTCAGCAGATTTTTGTGAGTAATTGAAAGTGCAGAGCCAAGGCGTATAGCCTGTGGACGAAGAAAGGCCAAGGTAACAACTCATCATATATGCATTTCTGGTTGAGCCACCCACAGGAATCCCTCACGACCAAGTGGCAGGTAAACAAATAGATTTTCTCGCCATTTACAATATGACAAGGTGACAGCATCGATACGCATACTTTGGTGGACTAACGGAGATGTTTGGGGTGAGGGACCTCCCTAGCCGCCTGCCATGTTTTTGCCAGGAACAAAAATATTCTATGAAGACTGAGCCAAAATCTGTCACTAAAGGACAGTGAAAACAGACCTTAACCCAGGGGTTCCCAACCTTTTTCATTCAATTCCCACTTTTGCCTTTTCATAAATTTGACTCCCCCAAACTTTTAACTCACATGACTAAAACAACCGATACAAATTATAATCCTACTTTATTGTACATATCTAAACATATAACAACATAATTTGAATTTTTACACAGCATGCATATACCGCACAACAATACATGACCTTCGGTATGGCGGTGAGATGGTTTATGACTAGCTTAACTTACTATCCAATCAAAATCTGGATAGATGTGTTCACATACTGACTAATAGCTCATTATTAGCAACTAGTGTTACAGATAAAACCAAAATGTTAACTGATGAAACTGAACTGACAAGGCGCTGCAGGACATAAATTCAAAATTTATCAGATCAGATACCCCTCTATTCCCGCCTTGTATATTCAAAATTCCTCCCTAGGGGAATTTCTCCCTGGTTGGGAACCCCTGCCTTAACCAGAACTAAGATGAATACTGTAAAACCTTTATTTGAACGGCATGGAGCTTTATTACTTTATTAGAGGTGACATTCAAAAAAGGGTGGCGTTGTATTTTTCAAACGCCTCGTAGTATATCATAGATTGTAGGAGTTATCTATTATTCATCGTGTTGAGAAGAAATATTTAATCCCTTCACAGGGTGAATCGAATGCTGCCTATATTTTGTACTCTTCTTCAGGCGGAGCGACATTAACCCTTTTAGATGCAAGGAATTTGCTAACTTTCCTTCGATCTTGAAATAAATATGCATAAGGAAGCTGATACTTGTCTCTACCAGATAATATCTCTTGCTTGCAATTAAGCTATGATGATCTTTGATTTGCTGGAGCTTTCAAGTTTTTTATTTCATTCTAAATTTGAAGACATATTTTCATCTATAGGCCTATACATGTATATACAGTTAAACTCGGATAAATCGCCCTCGGATATATCGAACACATGGTTAACTCGAATGGATTTGCTTGGTCCGTTCCCACGCAATGATAAATGGCTTTAGATAACTCGACCGAAACTCCGATAACTCGAACAGTTTTTTGCTAAACGGCTACCGAGACGGTTGTTACTATCACTTTAAAATATCCCTTTATTCCAAGCCATAGAGATAAACATCGACTTTTAGTAGTTCTTAGGCCTCGTTATTACTAACATCGACAAATATTTTCATTAACGACTTTTCTAAAGGTTTGCAAAAATCAAATTTTACCAAACATCCGCTTAGCGATAAGCCCTCCGAAAGCAAGAAAAGTGAGGTAAAATTTGGATAACTTTAAAGTAATATCGGCAAAATTGATAATGGGTTTTTAATAGTAAAGCAGTTTTGTAATAACTGACTTACTGCAAAATTGATCTTGGTTAAAACGCTCGGTAGAAAAATACGTATTTATTTTTTCTGAGCGTTTTAACCGTGATCAAGTTTTGCTAATTTTAATCTGAGAACGTCCTGGCAGTCACACCTAAAGCAACAAACAAATCTCAAGCGATAGAAAAATATCTATACTTTCTGATTAAAAATATTTAAAACTTCACACGAGAGACCCTTTAACTTGCAACAAGCAATCTATGCTTTTGATTGATATATAGTTTGTATATGTACATGTATCTACTGATAAATACGTGCACTTATGACTGTCCTGATAACTTGAACGCTCTAATAACTCGAACACTTTTGCTCGGTCCCTTGAAGTTTGAGTTATCCGTGAATAGCTGTAGCTGGACAACAATGCAGACGCAGTCATAGCTTACCGCCATTAGAAGCCTAGCTTATTAAGCAGCTTACTGGAATTTTCTGTTGGCAATGTGCCTGGCTAATAGCTTGAAAGTTACAGTTGTTTGACAAAGTTTTAAAACCTTTACAGTTGTTTTTATTTTTCTCTTAATTTATTTCAACTACACAAAACACTTCCCTCATGATATGTAGTTTAAACATTAGAATGGTAAATGTTGTTATATGTTAAATACAAATCAATTTTCTGTCCAATGACTTTGCTAGGTAGCACAGCTAGTTTTATATCTATATTTAACAAGTTTGCATAAAAGCTCATTGTACTCATCCATGTTTGCTCAGTGATGTTTTCTACAGTTTGTAGCCAAAACTGGCTCTTTATGTGCAATAGAAAACGAGTTATGAGCGTCGATCCATCGAAAGTCAAGTTAAGATAATGTCAACGATGCTATCAAATAATATTCGATAAATCTGACAATTTAAAAGTAAATTTTTTAAGAAGTTAGAATATACTCACATCAATTGTTACGCATTGAAACAGGTTTTTTATGTGACATGCAAGATGAATGAATATATACAAACTGAACAGCTGTGAAAATTTATAAAGATTTCCGGTTCTGAAATGGCGCGACGTTTGCTTAACAGGATTTTGGAAACTTCTAGGTTCAGTTGGTAGGTTGTTGGCCAAGGCAAACTTATAGACTGTGTGAGCAGAACGAAAGAACTGCCAGGAAGTTTGTTTCACTTGATGCGAAACTAATAATTGATTGCTTGTAGAGATAAACAAACATAGCCAACATGTGGCCCAAATCACCAAAAGATGACTAGATAGAATTGTAACAAATAGAAACTGCCCATTGGCTGACTTGGTTTTATCATTATTGCAATCAAGCCATTACTATCATGACCTGTATAGTATATCATAGACTGTAGGAGTTATCTATTATCCATCATGATTTCAGCACACACCTGAACCAGCAAAGTACATTAAATTGACCGCAACATAGCAGACTCCGAGAGTTTGAGATGAGAACTAGCCTGTCTTGACAAGCGTAAAAACAAGCGTCTTGTTTTTGCGTAGTTGTAATAAAATAATAAAAATAAAATATAATAGTTGTAACAATTTATGTAGAAAAAAACAAGATTACACCGTATAACCAAAGACCAGTTTCTGTGATAAACTTTAGTAGAACTTAAGAATAAAATAAACTCAAAATAAAATCCATAAGAACAAATAAAACTGACTGATACAAAAAATAGAAATAAAACTGACTGAGCGCACAAATAACGACATGTTTAGTCGCTGTTGTTGCCTAAGTTCTCAAATTCTAATAAAGTTTACTGCAGAGAGGGGTCGCCAGTTAAACGTTCTTATCTTAATTTTTCTACATAAATTTTTGCGTGAAATCCGTTATGATTACTAATGGAGCGACCGACATAACATCGCAGCCGAACCGCGTAGACAGAAGAGAACAACTCCTTATAAGTGCAGCTGATGCATCAGGTGCAGTACGTCTTGTGACAAGCTGTTGTTGCTCGCCGCTCGACGGGGGGACAACTACGCAAAAACAACAGCTTGTCAAGACAGGCTAGATGAGAACCGGATTGACTTGAAGGTTGATATATGAATCAGAAATATTTGATAATTTACTATGAAAAGAGAACGATGACTAAACAAAAGTTTTTCATTGGGTAAATTTGATTACCGTAATCATACACGACGCAGACAGACACCATATAGCAAGGAGAACTATTTCAGTCTGATAGCATACGGTAAATCCAAAGTATAAAATGGATTTCACTGTAACAAAGACAATAGTATGTAGACTGGTCAGCCTGTTTGTCGCTATAGAAATGGGTCACAATATGCAGCCAATCGTATGATGGTAATCTGTGCGTGACTTTCTTTTTGAGCGTCTAAACTATCGTTGCCTAAAGCAGATATTCTTGTAAAAATATTTCATTTCATTCGCTTTCCAACTAAAAAAATGAACGGTGAATCTTTCATGTAATTATAAAATTGAAAACAATACAATATATAAAACTAGAAAAAACTAAATATACAAAAAATTTAATTATATATAAGAAACTAAAGTAATACTTGCTAAAACAGGCTTTCATCACATTTATGGTAAAGACAGGAATAGCCTTGTGCGTACCAGATGGAGTTTTGATAGACGTCACAAAGGATATATGGAGCTAGCCTAACTTATTACAATGTGAACTTTAATTAACAAAACAAATCTATATTTCCTCATTTTTACTTTTGATATTTTTTAGAGTCATCATTAATTATCATGTCCTCTCTCACTCATCTCAATGTTTATGTGCATAACTTTCATATTTTTCTTCACAAACACTAATAGATGGCCTCAAAGATTCCTTAACCCTTTCGCGGGCAAGATCTTTTGGGCTATTTAAGACCCCCTAGGCAGATTAATTTTTCACAAATTGATTAAAAAAATCATTGATATACTTTTACTTATGTAGGGGGCCTATTATGTTTTTATTATACAGGTAAATACAAATAAACATTTATAAGTCAAATTCTTATATAAGTATTTCTCTATCTATAGAAATTTTGGAAGCATTTGCCCTGGCAGAGGCCTACACTGCAGTCTTGACATCATGTGCTTATTATTGTTCCTCTATAGCTTTGCCTATAGCCTTTGGAGGACGCCATGACAGCAAAAGAAAGTTGTTGCACTCTGAAAAATTTTCAGAAAGCAGCAACAGAAGCGTAAACAAGCTACAAACCAAATTTTCAATTTTATTCAAATACGTTTGTATTTCGAATTTTTCGTTCGTTCAGTATTGCAAAAACTATCGCTTTTTTTCTCAAAACGGCTAATTTTTTGGTTGCTAACCGAGAACAATATATTTTAGTTTAATATTAGTAAAAAAATTAACTAAAAAAGGCAATAAGCTAACCAGAAATCAATTTATAAAAAACGTTCATGTAGCGACATAATAGTCGCTCTGCCCAGTGGTGTCAATATCACGAAACGACAATAATGTAGCTATGCCTGCAAAAAGGTTAATTTTAAAAAAGGCGCCGCTTTACTTGATTTTACCATTAATACTACTCACACTAGTCTTCTTGAAATCCATGATTTAAAACTGAAAATAGAAGGTATGAAGTACTGATCAATTATATTACTGGTGTACCTTCACCCTAACAAAGTGAAGTTGAACTTACATGACCCATGCTAATTTTATTCACACTAGTCTATGCTGATCAGAGCAAATCATACCATGAGACAAAAACAAACAAGCAAACGTATAGATATACCGATTTAAAGAATGGCAAAGTTTCGAGAAAATTTGAATGTCGTCTGCTAAAAACGACTTTGGATACTGAATCAAATATTTGTACAAGTTTTAGGTGACATGTTGAAAAGGTGATCAAGTATTATGATTGCAATTAGAAAGATAGATTTCTGGCCACTAAAATAGTAAAAAAATTATTGCCAAAATTATCGCGCGCAAAACAAGCTCAAACGTATCGATCTGCAACATTTAAATTTTACCCTAAGAAACTTTTATTATTTTCCATATACAATAATTTTATAAGATTTTTAGAAAGCCATGCACAGAGCAAATAAAATTTGATGACAAAAAACTAAAACGAACAGGGTGTTAGGCAGTAGAAACAGCCAGCTCCAGAAACCAATGGAGGTCAGTCACTTCATGAAACAACTGAACATCACAAGTTTCTCCATGGCATCCTACACCACTAAAAGATTTATTAACTATTGAAGCAACGTACATACACAAATTTTAAACTATACAAGCACTGCTCTAATTTACATAGCAAAGTTCCAGCCAACTAGCCGCAAATGGTTGAATCTCTGGTGCACAGGCATAGTTGTTTATCTCTGGAACACCGGTAATGCAGTACAATTGAACCGTTATACGTGAGAAACTGTCATGATAGTAATAGATGTGCGTTTTCCTTGACTGCGGCCATTGATAATGGGTATATTGTTATTACTATATACTGTTAATGGTGATGAGCAATTTATTGGAGGGCATTCTCTCCATGCTTTGGTTATATGACATAGTAAATGCGCTTGCCAAGAACAACACCGCGCAGCTGACTATAAAGCGATTGACAGAAGACAACCCATGGCTAGACAGAACCCTCTACAAAACAAAATCTAATACCATGCTCTAGCATGCGAAAAGAAAACTGGCTGGCAGGAGGACCCTGAAGAAACCTTGTTCAGCGTTTGTTGTCACATTGATCAGCTGTCCACGATAGCCCTCACAGCCCGAGTTCCAATACTGTGTTGACAAACATGGTTAGGGATGCAACACGTTTTCTTGTGACCAAAAGTCAAAATGAACTACTAACGCTCTTGGAACATTGCCAAGGTATTTTTAGTATTAGACATTGACTTGTGATTTTATAGAACCTAGCACCCTGGCAGTCTAATGCACCATGAGAGATTATCAGGTGTAATAACTATGGGTACAATTAACTTTACATCTATAGCGATATGAAACGATATGAAGAAACAAGTTAGGAATCTGCAAAAGAAGAAACACTCAATATGATAATGAAAGAAAATAAATATAAATAAATTGAACCAGTTTATAAAGTTTTCGTAATTCAACTTGAGCTACTTTCATATGTCTATCGCCAAAGATTTTTTTCTAATCCCGCGTCTATTGTGACAGAACCTTAAAACAACAGATCCATACAGAACAGAAACGACTTTCCAGGGATCTATAATCGAATTCGACTCAGGGTATTTTGGGATCCACTTTTGATTAAAACAATAGCTATAGAATAAGACTTTTCTATCAAAGTTACAATGAAATGAATGCTTAGCTGCTCTTGGAATAAAAAATATATTCCAAGAAAACTTGAAGCTTTAATTTGAAAAGTGCCAACTCACAAAAAACGCTGGAACAATACTTACAACAAAAAATATGTGTTTTTTTACAGCACAATTTGCATTTCACTACGAACGCATGAAATTCTTAGGAACAGAATTGGCATACTAAAATCGCTTTGTTAACTGCCAGCTTCTTATTCTACACATAAAACAAACGCCATCATCCCTCAAATGTAAAGGTTGACTTGCAATAAAATCCACATTACAGCTATTTGGTATCAAAAGATTCACCATACCTTACTCTGTTGTGTTGTAGGTGCAAAATATGTGGAAATGTGATTACAAGCTCTTGAAAGTTCAAAAACGAACAGTTAATCGCAGCCATCACGAAAACGCCATAGATTGGAATCTCTTTCCAAAACAGCTCAAAAATAAGACGTAGCTGACGTAACTGTTCATTTTTGAACTTTCAAGAGCTTGTAATCACATTTCCACGTATTTGGCACCTACAACACAACAGAGTAAGACATGGTGAATCTTTTGATACTAAATAACTGTAATGTGAATTTTGTTGCAAGTCAACCTTTAATATCAATCCATATACTGTGCAAGCAGTACATATTTCAATACTAACTGATACCTTTCTGGGTTGAATGCACAGTTGTCTTCTCCCCATACATCTGCCAGCCTCTGATTGGTGGTCGGAGATACGCATACCGAATGATTAGTAGGTATCGTGTAGCCACAAACATTCTACAAAAACATGAACCAAATATGGGGCAAACAACAATGACAGCCACCTAAAATGTCTATACACTAGACTCCCGCTATTATGTAAACCGTGTACGTAGATTCAACTTATCATAAACAATTTATGTAAAGTTTTTCCTTTGTAATAGGTGAGAAATTTCTTAAAATGTAAAGCCTTGATTCGGGGCAAGTTCTTAAATTTGATTTGAATAATGAGAGTCCTACAGTTAGCCTTATAATGTCAATGTAGATCTACATTGATATTGAAGGCGTGCCTCCATTAACTTAATATAAAATTGCTGTAATCCTGAACCATAACCCAAGTATAAGTGATAAAAAGGAGAGAAGCTGTCAATACAAACCAACAATACCACAGTTGCTGTACAGTCAGTAAATTAAAAAGTTACGTTTAGTTTTTCCCATTTGAAGAGACAAAGGAGTGATTTCAGGAAGCTCTTGGAATGGATTATACTACAGCGGGTCCTTGCCATACGATTTTAATTTGCTTCAGTGTTGGCATCGTAAGGCGAAAATGTCTTATAGTGAGGTATAGAAACCCATAGTAATTATCTAATGTAAACACCCACTGGTGAAAATCATCAAAATTTTATATACAATGTACGTACTCTACATATTAAAAATTAGTAACAATATAATATGTTAACTTTAGTAACTATAGTTACCTATAAATAACTTTGTGTATTTAGTGGTTGATCTGCAATAAAATGTAACATTACAATGTAGGCCTACTACATGCAGTACCTACTGTAGGGAGTTCTTACTTTCTGAGAGAGACTTGTAAAATATGTGTTGAATTTAATTTGAATGACTAGATTACTGAACACATACTTAAAGGTATGTTTTAGTATGTATTTTACTAAACTTCAACTTTGTCATCAGCTAAAAATTTATCTGTTTCCGGTTTCGTTTTCACTTTAACGAATAACGTTGAAGTGAGAGAAAGCGAGCATCTGTCTCTTTCAGGCACAGTGGGAGAGATTTTAGCGAATAGCATATCAGAATTTTTGTTATTACATTGTAATCTGTACACGGAATGCAAATTTGAATTTCGAGAAAAATCTTTGTTGATATTATGTGACAAAAGAATTGCGCACGGCAAAAACAAAAGAACATCGTGTTCCACATCCTAAGGCAAAAAATCTTATAACAGGGTCATCATAACCTGAGGCCGGACTGTATTTACATGTATTTTATGGTTCGCATAATAGAAAATTCCTATAATGTAAACATTTTCGCAACAGATTAGTTATGTTGTGGGGCCATCTACTGCATATACGAGTTTCTAAGATGGTAAGTTCTATTTAAACACACCCCAACGTCTCCCACCAGCAACAGCCAAGTTGCCATCCATTAACACGAGCTGGTACTCTACATGTTCAGCAGTGGTAAGAGCAGAGGTAACTTATATCAAGCCTCCAGCTTCAACTACACAAGGTGCAGCGATGAGCTATGGAAAATTTTTGTTTACGCAATCCTGCACTTGACTCACACCTGTGTATTCAAGGTCACGGGCTGGTGTGAAGACGTCCGGTACAAAATTTTTTGGCAGGTTCACACCAGTGTGCTTTGAAGCACTGCTGACTGAAAGGAACCATTTTAAAGTGTATTTATTGTGATTTACAATTAGTTTAACTTTTTGGCCTGCCTTTTATCCGGAAGAAGTTCAGCTTCACATTTGATAATTTCTACAACGCTTCAGATCGGCACATAACAAGAAGGTTAAAAATAGGTTAAAAACATTAGCATTGTTAATGTTAAACTTACACAAAATTTTAGTCTATGTAATCGACAGTATTGATATTGTTCTGTCATTTGCGATTGTTTTTGATTTTTGAAGCAATCTGACTGCCAGAATGTTTCAAGATTAATATCAACAATACTTGATTGCGGTTAAAGTGTTCAGAAGAAAAATACGTGCCAGAATGACTTGACTAGTCGTTATCGTTGTGGTAGTTGATATTTGGCTACACTACTCCAGCGTTATGCGTCTCTAGTCTGTCAGTCTCTTTCCCACGATAAACATAATCGCACTTTCGCTTGATCTGAGCGTTTCAACAGCGATCAAGTTTTGTCCATATAAATCTTGAAACATCCCGTTGGTCAGATCGCCGCAAACATAAAACAATTGCAAACGATATAAAAATGTCGACACATTTGATAAAATCTACTAAAGTTCTGTGTAAGTTCATCTATAATCCCACGACCAAACAAGAGCGAAGCGATTGATTGGGAGATTTATGATAAATGCACATGTGCACACAACTCCCGAAAAGTTATTCGTTAACGGCCGTCACCAAACCCTTGTAATGAAATCCTACCAACAAATTTAACTATTTTTCAGTAAAGTCGTTTAGGTATAATAATGATACAAAACGCATATAAACCTATTTAAATATGTTACCAAGCCATTGAAAGGTTACCGCAAATTCCTAAAACTAACCCATCTGATCGGATTATACATAAATAGACAGATTTATTCTGCCAAAAATCGCCACAAAACGCTTGAACAGCTTGGCTTATTAATAATTTCGACCGACCTACGAAACGCCAACAAAGCCGTGCGACAGATAATAGAACTGTTTACTGTGTACTGTTTGAGGCTTAGACCGATTTACAGGTACGAAAATGTGGTACACAGTTTATCAGCCTACGTTTTTGTCCAATTACCGAAGGTTTTTCAAATTATCTAGAACATCAGCCAGATTTCTTTACATCTTATCTACAAGGTAGGGCGTTACTACAACGCCCTTTTATGACAAGAATATTTCTTTATTTCACTCCAGTTTGCATAAAACTTCCAGACGCGTAAATGCCAACGCTTGCTTTCTGTTACATATCGATGTCAAAACCATTCTACATTCACAACACAACCAACTTTCAAACTGTATATTACACATCAGCTTGCCGTTTAACTTTTAATATTGCATTTCAGAGATATAATAAACATATTTCTTTCTTGTTGTTGCTAGTTAAATTACGTACAGTAGGTTAGGTCTACAGCTTGAATTAATATTTATTTTATTATTGTAAAACATAAGTTTGAGATAGTTAAATATTTATTTTATTAATATTTATTTCTGTTACATATCGTTGTCAAAACCGTTCTGCATTCAACACAACCAACTTTCAAACTGTATATTACAATATATTTTACTTTTAATATTGCATTTCAGAGATATAATAAACATATTTCATTATTGCTGTTGTTATTTAAATTACATACAGTAGTTTAGGTCTACAGCTTGAATTAATATTTATTTTATTGTTGTAAAACATAAGTTTGAGATAGTAGTAGATTAGGTCTGATTTTTATACAACCTTTTGTTTTGCATAATTAACCTTTTGAATTTCATTTCAAAACTATTTGCCAACTACCATGGACATACAACCTCCCAGAACATCACGTCGTCGCCGTCCACGTGTCTCCCAATTATTATGTAGGAGGAGAAATAGAATTCTAGACTGCGCGACCTTTAACACATACTGTATACTTATAACAGATATTGTAATATCAACAATTTACCAATTACTCGTATACCTGGTTTCAATCCAACTTTACCTCCAAAATAAATTGTTAGTTGCGCCTTTTTAGAGTCGTGCTCCCTTAAATTAATTTTATATCATCTCAAACAAGTCTCATTTACATTATACTCTGTCAATTCCTGCTGAGAACTACTTTTTCAACAACCAACAGTACCCTTTCTTTTTTTCATTATTACTTTGGTCGTGGGCTGTATGACAGTGGAATTTATAGTACCTCTAATGTCTATAAATAGGCGACTGAACACGTGCAATTTTTATAATATTTAGAGATACTTGACAAAATAAATCGACAATTCGATCAAGTCCTTAGCAATGCATGCTTTACAAACTAGGTTTGATAACACTTTCACAAGTATATCACAAGTATATCACAAGTAAGATATATGATCGTAATGAGGATATCTTAACAAGTTCTACAAGTTTCAAATTAAAGAACTCAACACGGTAAAACCTTGACATACGAAGTGAGTCCGTTCCGATATTTCTTTGTATATATCTAAACCGGTGCATGTTGAAGCAGATACAGTCAGACCTCTACATGCGAGTGCCACAACGTGCGGGGAAACTCGAGATACGAGCTGACTTTTAAGCAATCTCTTGAGATACGAACTGGCTCTAGATGGCTCTAGTTACATGTGCCGTTAGTATGTGTGACCTTGAGCAATGTTATGGTTGTCCAAGGATTGTATTTTTATCACTCATTAGGCCACTCATTTTTGATTATTAGGTTCACAGATCCGCCGACGCGAGATAAAAACTACCGCTGAAAAAATAAAAAGTCTATGTGTACTTTTATTTTTATTTGAACCGCCGAAACTTGCAATTTGTTGATCAATGTTTTTTATTTGAAAACGTAACATTTTGCTTTCTTGTAACCAGGGCCGTATTGTTCTATGAGGCAGCCTCTGGCTGCCTCATAGAACAATACGAGGCAGCAAAATTCTATGAGTGCGTTCTGAGGCAGCAGAATTTCAGCACCCAGAACGGCCAAACGGTGATTTTCTTGTTGTTTAGTGTCGACAATGCTCGGACGAAAGGTGCGAACATATCATGCAGAGCCTGTTTTCAGAATAATACTAGTGGATGCAAACCTAGCGAATCCATTTCGACACCATTTTTACTGCTAAAAAAAGAATGGAAAATGGCCTTTTTGGTTTTGTCTGTTCTGGATTCACATATTTAATGATAACGATTAAGTTGAAATGTGCTAGACGCTGTTGAACTGACGAAGAGTTTTGATTTTGACGACTGCCATAAATTCTGGACTTTTAAAACATTTACTTCCACTTAAGATGAATATTTTGATAGATATGGGAAGCCAATTACGGGATAATGTAGAATAATTCTTGGTTGGCTTTACTAGCCTTATTGCAGTTTGACGAATTATTCTGACGATAGTCACTTGACTGATTACAATTTGCAAATTGTATTTGAAATGTTTTTTTTATCATTACTATTATTGTTATATCGACGCTGCGCGAAGCAGCCGTGTTTAGAACTATCTTGAAACTTTCAAGAAAAAAAGAAAATTTGTTCGCAGCTTCCTTCTTATTGCTTATATATCGAGTATGCTTGCTACTTTCTTCACACTATTTTTACGTGAAAACATCTACTTCATTGCAAGGAAATCAACTCAGGATTTTCTGGGGCTGCATATATGTAACAGCTGATTTAAACTTATTGTAATTTTGTGTGTTTCTTTTTTAATATCTGCTTGACAAGCTCTAATCACGTAGTATATGTCTATAATTTGTTTGTTTAGTGAGCTATGTTATTATTTATATTTGCATGGAAATATTTATTTGTATAGTTTTTTGTATATATATATAATATATATATGTGTGTGTGTATGTATGTCTATTTTATTTTCTAATTTCGACATTGAAAATTTGCCATTAAAAAAAAGAAAAAACAGACATTGACACTTTTATTTTTATTTCGACCGACATACTCTAAAATGTGTTGAAAAAATCTGTGAATCTAAAAATATAAAATGAGTGGTCTTATGCTAGCAGCCTACTGGCTAGGCAGTCACCTTATATCTATCAATACTGGCACAAAACCGTAACACTAGAAAATTTAGACGACAAAATTAAAGTAGGTTAGTGAAAAATTAAAACAAAGCTCCAAGTGTGTGTTCAGTGAGCTAAATTAATTCAGGTTAAATTAAAAGTTTCTCTTACGGAGTGTCACAAAGGTTTAGTGTATCGGGTGCGTTGCTGTCAAGTCTCTCTATCAGACCATCGCTGACCACTACATCTGTCTCAAAGGTAAAATCTAGCAGTAATGTACATAGTAATGTTACATTTTATTTCATATTTTAGCAACCACATACGAATTTGTTACTTTTTTAGCCTAGGCACTAAATTACAACTAAAGAATGTTTTTCCAGCATAATATCTTGTATAATGTGGGAGTTTTTCATAGTGTAGTAACGGATCGATTTGTATTTAGTTGTTTTATATAAGAAACAGTGCCCTATGAGAAACAAGTGAATTGACTTCAGAGCTGAGTTCCAAAACGCTCGTATGTAGCGGTATGACTGTATTTATATAAGTATACACTGTGTTCCACTTAATGCAGCCGCAGTTCAAAAACAACAAATACTTCAGATAATTACATATAACATTAAATGCTTTATAACACTTCACAAGAACTAAAAGTACTAACTTTTACTTCCTATCGGAAGCGATAGGAAGGGACAGTGCGTAGGTAAAAAGCTATTCTAACCTAGACTACATGAAGCGGACAGTGCGTAGGTAAAGAGCTATTCTAACCTAGACTACACGAATTATTAAAATATTAACGCGATATGATCTGATACATACAATGCAACTGCCTAGATGCGCTATTGTTGGTTCTCTCTCATTGGTTCACCATGGCAGGAACTTCTTATCGTGTATCCAGTACTTTATTTTGGATGTTTTAGAAGCTATAAATTATTTCTTTTTCAATAATAATAATTTCTTTTTATGCATCAAAAGCTCCGTCGCAGAGAAGGTCGCTATCTCTAGCGCATCTAGGCAGTTGCATCGTATGTATCAGGTCATATCGCGCTGATACTTTTATTGTGTGTCGTCGTACGTGTCTTGGACTATACCAATTGTCAAAGCTGCTAGTCGTGCTCGCTAAAAAATTTGTTAGCCAATTAAAAACGTTTCGTTGACGAATTCGGTGTGCATGCACAGCTCAGACAATTCTGTGATATTCGGGTGAATAAATCTGTGAATTCTGTGAAATTCGAGAATTCGGTCAGATTGAACGAATAATTCGTTACGTGTGGCTGGACCTTAATGCCGATTATGCAATCATGGAAACATAGTGCATGTCAGCTCAGGTAGTTTCACTTTGCAATAGACCTGTTTAAAAACCTTGTATTTGTTTGTAAATTTGTATTATAACTCATTATTGGCTTGGGTAATTACAATAGAATCTATAGTCCTATTTTGAGGTTAAAATTGGTGCTTCGCACGCATGTTCAAGCTGTATCTGTGATTAAAAGTTTCCCCTTATTCACACGAAAAGTCTGTATTTTAATTGGCTACGCGTAAAAGTTTTGCTCCGCTAAAAAATTGCTTGGACGCTGATATCGACTAGTTCAGTAGTACAGAAGATGAATTGAGGTTAAAAACCATTGTGGAAGGTATTGAACAGCCATAAGAAGATGAATTGAGGTTAAAAACCATTGTGGAAGGTATTGAACAGCCATAAGAAGATGAATTGAGGTTAAAAACCATTGTGGAAGGTATTGAACAGCCATAAGAAGGCGAAATGAGTTTAAATGAAAGCAACAATCAAGATACAACTAGCCGAGCAAATGATGCAAATACTGTAAAACCTCTAATTGAATACCACCTTCAACTGACCACCACCCTGAGAGAAAGTTTGAAAAATAAGCCACTCTTTAATTGAACGCCACCTACATTTAACCACCACTTTGACATTGTTTGATCTTTATGAGCCCATAATATCAATTGATTAGTAGAAGAGTGTCCAAAAAATCATAATAATAATAATGAATTGTTTATATAAATAACAATAAATTCTCTTGTTGTCCAATTCCAAAGCTTTCCGTTTTCCGAAAGCTTTGAAAGCAACACCATAGAAATAATTAATAACTGTCTCAGGCTAATAGTAGTTATTGTTTAAAGCGGTCTGGATACGTCGAAGTACATACAGTATATATAAAAAATGGTTTACATTTATGATGGTAAATGAACGACAAGTCTTCGGGTCAAAGTTGTGTTTAGCGAGCAAAACTTCTACACATTGTATTTGTGTTAAATGCACCGCGTAGAAATAATACTCTGCCAAAAAATCGTTTAGACGCTAATATTGGCCAGTTCAGCAGAGCAGAAGAAAATTTGAGATCTGAAGACATTGTGGAAGGATTATGGACAACCAGAAAAAGCTTGTTCCATCGAAAGCTACATTCAGAATACAGCAATCCGAGCAAACGATGGAAATATTTTTGTTTTGAAAACATAAATTTTTGTTCCTGTATGCAATATAAGTATGGTTCGTTTATGTCACTTGTTCATGAATATATATATATTTGTAGCATTTGATCAATTATCATTATATAATTTATAAATTTGCAGATTTATAGCATGTTATTTAATAGCATCCTTGCAGTTATCTTAACATGGCTTACTTTGGATCGACGCTCATAACTCCTCTTCTATAGCACATAAAAAGCTAGCTTTGGCTGCAAACTGTTGCAAACATATTATTGAGTGCAATGAGCTTATATTCAACACTGTTAAATATAGATATAAAATAAGAATATGCCTTAAAAATTAGAATGAAATGAAAAAAATGAAAGCTCTAACAAATTGCAAAGCGAGGCACAGGCTATAAAATCATCACAGATTAATTGCAAGCAATAGATCACAACTAGTAAAGATATCTATTGGTTTCCCAATGCATATTTTATTTAGAGATCATTGACAAGTGAGAAGTAGTAAGTTAGCAGATTTATTGCATCCAAAAGGTTTAACATCGCTCCACCGCAAAAAGAGGGCAAAATATAAGTGACATTCACTTCGCCCGAAAATGAGCTAAATTTGGGGGTCCTACCACACAAAGCTGTCGTCAGAATAGTCACTTTTAAAATCACTGTCGTCACTTTTAAAATCACTGTCGTCACTTTTAAAATCACTGTCGTCACTTTTAAAATCACTGTCACCTTTTTCAAATTGGTAACCAAAACAACCTCTTTCTTCACACTTGTTATTTTAATACAAGTATCTATACTGGTGGCACTGGGTTGCGTTGAAAATCTGAAACTCACTAGGTTTGAACTTTTGCTAACCAAAAGCATGGCTCAACCAGCGACCTTTACAAATATATTAGTGATGTTTGGGAGCGTTGCTGATTACTCCGCGAAGAGTGACAGCCGTCTTAGGTTTTTAGAGCTATATTTCTTGTACTGAAAATAGACCGAGATTGCCTTTAATAATCACTGTCAGTCACTGACTTGGAAACGGATTTGCTGTCAATGTCGTGGCATTTCATTGATTTAATTATTTGGCAGTCTATAAATGCTGGGCCAGATGCTTCAAACCAAAACTAGTGAAGTTTCGGTTGACCGTGGTGATTTATGAACAAATAATAAGTTAGTAACGGTACGGCAACACGTAACAAAATTTCCGTTGGTTCTAACTAAAATCACGAAATGATTGAAACACACAGAATTATTCTGCTAGAATCGTGCTAGCGAGCACGATCTCAGCAGCTTTTGCAATTAGTATAGTCCAAGAGACGTATAATGACACACAATAGTAAAAGTATAAGTGCCAATCAACATAGTACACACGATGCAACTGCTTAGATTGCGTTATTGAATGTATTTATTGTTTGGACGCTATAGCTACAATTTGTTTATTTTTTAATTATATTTCCTTTTTAGCAGCGAAAGTTTTGTGGTAGAGAATGTCGACATCTCTAGCGCAAACAAGTCAGTTGCATCGTATTTACTATGATAACTTTCTGTAATAATTCTTTGTGTGTCGCATTATGTTTTCGGACTGCATATATCTTACAATTTGCTAAAGTCGTGTTCGCTAACTAATAATAGCGCGACTTAGACAGTTACTTCGTGTGTTCAATGTTGAAATGCTTTTGTATTTTTATTGTGTGTCACGGTACATGTCTTGGACTATACTAATTGCTAAAGCTGCTAGAATCGTGCTCGCTAATAATTCGTTTAATCTGTTAAAAGCGTTTGTCAACGAACTCGGTGGGCATGCACAGCTAAAATAATAATTCTGTGAATTTTTACCGATTAATTCTGCGTTTTTCGTGATTTCGGCCAGAACTCCGAACCAACGAAAAATTCGTTACGTGCAGCCGTACCTTTAGTAATCCTATTTACGCAATCCTTGTCACCTACATTGTTAAATGGTGGTTTCGTCTGTCACTTTTTAAATATCCCTGTCGTTGGGTCGTCAGAATCGTCACAAAACATGGGAGGACCCCCAAATTTGACTTCCTGAAATTTTGACGAGCCATTTGAAAAATACACCGCCAGCCTCTATTTGAACGCCACCGTCAATTGACCACCACTAAAGAGCAAGAGTTAAAAAATAGAGGGCTATGGCGTTCAATTAGAGGTTTTACGGTATTTTTGTTTAATAAATGATAATTTTTGTTGCTGCATGTATTATAAATGTTTCTTGTTTATGTCACTTATTGTTGAATATATACTTATAAGATTTGATAGATTATTATCATATAACTTAAAAATTTGCAGATATATAGCATATTATTTGATAGCATCATTGCCGTTAGCAAACATCGTTACGATGGATTGAGGCTTAAAACCTTTTCTTTACCACATCAGCTAGCTTGTTTTGTAAACTGTAGCAAACATATCAATGAGTGCAATGAGCTTTTATGCAACATTCTTAAATCCAGTTATAAAATGAAAATATGCCTTCACACTTACAAAAACTAAATAAAAAATTGAAAGCTGCAGCAAAATGGCGCACAATCTATAAGATCTTCGATGATTACTGTAAATACCCGCGTATAGGACGATACCATGTATAGGAATCAGTGGATGTCTGACCCAGAAAACGATGGAAAAACTGTTTAACTGTGTATAGGAAGCATCCTAGTTGTAGTCCTAAACTTCCATTAATTTTTATAGAAACGGTGGTGTTTCATATAAATATTCGTGAAATCATTCAACATTCGAAGAAAGGTTGAATGATTTCGAATGTCGAATGATTTCACGAAATCATTCGACATTCGTCATGTCGAATGATTGGTGACAGCGATCGGCGCTGATGTTAGACGCCTTCCGATGCTGTACAACCAAAAATGTTGAATCCAAATTGAAGTGGCACAATACAGACCTCGTCTTTATCCCCGGCAGCGTGACCAGTTTTCTGCAACTGATGGATGTCGTTAAGAATAAGCCATCCAAAGCAGCATTAAAGCAGAAATGAGCTGAATGGATGATTAATGGTAAGCATACTTTCACGGCGCAACATGAAGAAAGTCGACATGCCTATGATCTGCCAATGGTGACCACGAGGATAAATATTGTAGGATTTGAAATTTTTATAATAGATTTTCGATGAATAAAAGTAATAATAAAAGTATCCATGGATAAAACGCACCTGGGTTTTTAGGTCAACTTCTCAAGAAATAAAGTGAGTCTTATACGCGGGTATTTACAAGCAATAAATATCAACTTGTAGAGATATTTCTCAGCTCACCAGTGCTTACAGATCTATGACAAGTTGGAGGTGTTATATCAGCCTTCTTGCACCAATGTTAAAAGATAAAATTGTGCAACTAATATGCCCGGCATACTTGTCAATACTAAGCTGGACGTGATCGATATTGAAAGGGTTAAAGCAGCTACTTAGCTATACTATTCGTAAAATTATGATGGAACTTCTGCAAATGTTGAAACTGCCCAAAACCCATTAACGTTTGTAACTATTACAGTAGCTAGATAACACAGTAAATCATTTAGTGGATCCATCAAAAAAACTCAAAAGTTTGGCATGAGCAAACAACTCTATGAAAACAATCAGCTTTACTAATTCTAATCAGAGCACCTCTGATAATTAATAGTTCAAATACTGAATGTGTTATAATCATTTAGTGGATCCAAGAAAAAGCTAAGTTTCGCACGAGCAAACAACTCTATGAAAACAATCAGCTTTAATAATTCTAATCAGAGCACCTCTGATAATTAATAGTTCAAATACTGAATGTGTTATAATGTTCTAATCAGCAATAACAATATAAACCAAAAGCAAAGAAGTGATCGTGTGTGATTTAAGTAGACAACTCCTAGTGATATAAGAAAACTCCTAGCGATATAGCTGGACAACTCCTGATCTTTAAAGCACTTACTAAGGCTTCAACTGACAATTTCACAATGATCAATAATACTCATCATGCTGACTGCGAATTTTTTAAAGTTTTTAGTTTTAATCGATAATAACTGAACTTAAGGTGCCATGACGTAATTTTGCGGAATTAACGAAATGATGGTTTTTATATACTATTTACAAAAGAACAAAAAACTTTAAATAAAAATTGATAAACGCAAAAAAAAACACCATTACAATTAGTTTTGTGTTAAAAGTTTGACTCAAAAGACATAGCCTGATCTTTATATACTTCCTAACCTCCGCAAAGCCTGGGAGATCACAAGAACATAACGTAGACCTAACTACAGTGCGCCCTCGGGTTATGATGTCCCTGTTATACGATTCTTCTGCCTTACAATGCGGAACACGACGTTTTTCCATCCCCGCCATAGGATATCTTTTTTGCCATATTAACAAATATTTCTCTCGAAATTAAAATTTGGTAGTCGGTGTGCTGAAAACGTTGAAATAATGAAGATGCCGATATGCCATTCGCAAAAAACCCCTCGAATGTTTGAAAGAGATGCAACACTGACTCTCTCTCAGTTCACTGTTATTCGTTATAGTGAAAACAAAACCGGAAACAGATCGGTGACAATTTTAGCCGATGAGAAAGTGGAAGTTTATTAATATACATACCAAAACTTATTTTTTGGATGTGTTTAGCGAGCTAAATTCATTAAAAGTAATTTCAACGTTTATATTATACATCTGTTTCCAAGGTGAGAATTCCCTATGGTACGGCACTGCACCTAGTACATTGTAATGTTACATTTTGTTGCATATAATAACCACTAACTACACTAAAGTTACTATAGGTAATTATAGTTACTAAGGTAAACATATTATTTTGTTACGGATTTTTAATATACCCTAGGACACTTATGTATTCGCGGCATCTAACTTTCGCGTTTTTCGCGGTGTAATCCTCTCGCGAAAATTTAATGAGCGAAACTAAACTATCATAACGAACGAGCGAAAACGCGAAGTTAAATAGCTTTGTTCGTTGATATCCACAATAAAATCGTAATATTAGAAATGCAGGCAACTTTCGTCTGTGGTTAGGATAAATGGGAAATTTCTGGTAAACTCATTATAGCTAATACACCGACTGAGCAGCATGGCAAAGCAATATCAGTTTAGTCACCGAATTTGTAACTGATGAGGATGAAAGTCTGGTAGGTGAAGTCGTAAAATTGAAGAATAATTATTGCAGTGATGAATTTTATTACTATCCAAAAACAATATCAACCCTCATCAGGTCCAACCACATTATCTCTTTCACTGCCAATCATGTACAAATTCGTTACCGGCCTAGTGCCAGCCATTTTACCGAAATTGCCGATATTGCTTCATGATATGTATACAGTATTTTTCAAGTTCTACTTTAATTATCTGTATAATCACGAAAATCTAAGTTGTCTGTTATGTCATCGACAACTAATTACCTGTTTTATGACTTGCGCGGGGTAGTTAATGAACTCACAGAAAAATGTTCGTTTTTAGATCAGAAATTCTCAAACAAAAGTTTAAAACTGCTTCATTGTTTTAGGCTGATTTTATAGAGAAATCTTCGGACAACACAGTCAATTTCATAAAACAGTTAAAGACTGTGGGTTATGTGGTCAACAAATAATAAAATCAGGTTACCAGACAATTGCTGAGAAAGTCAGAAACTGCGTTTATGTCAGTGGCCCCTAGAAAACGCATAATGCGTTTATGACGGCGTAAGGGTTATACAGTTTTGGTTGTAAAGTTGGTTGTTACCTATCTATTTTCTTCCTCTTGGGATTCGAGTGTGAAAGTCACGGCGGGAGGGACCTAGACGTCATTGATAGTTTAAGAAACAAATGGCAGCAAGCGATCAAATTGAATTGTCGATCTCACCCACACATTTCAACCTGTGGTTTACAAATACGAACTATTCCCAAATTGAATTTTTTTCTTATTATTGAACTGGACCTGAGGATTGTAATATTTTTTCCACTGCATTTATTTTCACACCACTATATTTTCGTACTCATCAGAGCTGCGAAATTAAGTTGCAGCGAAATTTTACTCTGTGTGCTACTCACGAAACTAAATACTAGCGAAATATAAGTGTCCTAGGGTATACAGTATGTATATAAAATTGGGATGATTTTCACCAAGGGGTGTTTGCATTAGATAATTACAATGGGTTTCTATACAGTTTCGCTGCAATTTAATGAATTCACGACAATAATTTTTCTACTTTAAATTCAATCATTTGCATCACAGAAATATTACTACTGACCCATTTAAATATTACTACTGACCCATTTAAATAGTACTACTGACCCATTTAAATATTACTACTGACCAATTTAAATATTACTACTGACCCATTTAAATATTACTACTGACCAATTTAAATATT